>NC_143486.1:36158139-36299132 GCF_027475165.1 Benincasa hispida | reverse complement strand
AAATGGTCATTCATTGGCCCATATCATAAAATGACTTGAATACACACACACACACATACACACATATATATATATATAAAGACGGAAATCATATCTGAATGTGTGATATTTCGTATATTAACTTTTTAGTAGTTGAAAATGTACATATGTAGCACTCAAGCAACTTTGTTCCATTGGTGTACAAGTTCATCAACATTAGTAGGATTGTTTCTCAAGTAAATCCCATCATCTTTAGCAATCCAAAAGCAATTTTTGTCAAAGCACCTAGAAGCGAGCCAAGGGTGAGTTTTTTCGACCCAAAAAGATTCAAACGATACGTTAAAATTTGGCTTTGCCAGATAGCACCAAAACAACGTTGTTCCAAGAAAGTTGACCTTAAAAGTCCATTGAAATTCTTCTCCTTTGGCAACCAAATTATGGCTTCCCAAATCATCATCTTTGGACTTACAATGAACCAATAGGGTTTCATTGTTTAAGCCATTTACCACATGAATGTGCCACGTTGGGAGTGGTAGTGGAACTGCCGTGCACAGCTGGATCGATGCTGCAGCCACCAACACAACTAAAAGAACCAATGCCAAATGCTTCTTTTCTTCATAGATTGTTCCCATTTTGCTTCGGATTGAACTTTTTATAATTAAGAGTATTTTTGTTTTATATACAATTCACTCGTATGGTTTCAATTTATATGTGTTAGGCTTTGAACTGATGCATGAATGGTCACATTAGTGTTTGTAATAACTTTCTTTGAATAGAGAAAAAGTAGTAATAAATACTAGGTAACCACACACATTCAATTTTTTTTTAGGATAATAAAACGGAAGTAAATAATTAATGATGTACCATGAATTCATAAAATTTATTTATATTAGTACTATATGTATTAACCCATTTGGAAATAACCAATCAAAATTAGCAAAATAATCTAATGCACCCTAAGTGACATTTATTTTGCAATAATGTTTCGGTGAGGCAGGGCAATAGGATGATCAGGTGCCCCTTCAATGAAATAAGACATTCACAATCAATATACAAAATAACTCCTTGTTACTGTAACTGTTAGTCACCATTGTTCTGTCCTGAAATTTTTAAACTCGCTTAACAGTTTCTTGTAAGTGTATCCTCTCATATGTTATCTGGCGATCTCCTGGCACAATGGTGGGCTTCGGTATTTATAGAGCTCAAGGTGAAAGAATCTTTTCTCTCTAATGATTGCAATGATGAGCAGTCATTAAATCTCCTGCTCTGATGCACCGATTAATGGTCACCGAAAGTTGAGTGTACTTGCCACACGGTTGTCAACTAAATTCAGATTCCGTCATCAGCTTTCCGTCCCATCATAATTTATTATGTTGTCACCTTGATGCGCAGTCTTTATGCAACCACCTTCTTACAACTTCTCACGATCGCATGACTTTACGATCATAATCTTTCAATCGTGCAGGCGCCTAATTCCTTGGATCGTAATTTTACTTGTGTTAATGCATTTGTCCTGCACAAAATAAGTAAATTAACTGCTTTTATGTGATGGGCGCATGCAATTGCAATTTTCTCAATTTAACACTTTTCGACATGATTTTGTTTATTTTTACCGTCGCATTACCTCATTGTTTTACTTATTTGCGCTGTAATAATGTGATTTCTACCCGTTATCAGTTTGCACCTTCCCATCAGCACCTCGTTTCCTCTTTTAGATCCATTTACAACACATAGGTTTTACCACATCAGGTTGATCTATAAGATCCCAAACTGAGTTGAAGTACATAGAATCCATCTCGAGATCCATAGCTTTAACCCATTCATCTATATCAACATCCTACATTGCCTTCTTGTAAGACAACAGATCCTCAACTTCGCAATCAACTACCATAGCTAGGGTTTCAGTTAAACCCATATAGTGAATAGGTGGGTTCGCAACCCTCCCACTACGTCAAGGTTACCTTAACACTTGAGGTGGAATTGACCTACTAGATGAACCTACATAAAAAACTCTCGTTGAGTTAGTAGGCTCTTCGATAACTCTTGTTGAAGTTTCAGTAGTTTCTTTGGAAAGCTCATTCAACATGATTTTACTTCTAGGACTATACTTCTTTATATGATCCTCCTTAAGAAAAGTAGTCTTTGTCGATACAAACACTTTGTTCTCTTTAGGATCATAAAAGTAACCCCCTCGTGTCTCTATGGGGTAGCCTACAAATAGGCACAACCTCGAACATGGTTCCAATTTCTTAAGATTAGCCTTAAGCACATGTGTTGGGAAAGCCCATATGTGGAAGTAATGTAAACTAGCTTTATGACCATTCCACAACTCCAATGGTATTTTCGCAACACTGACGGAGGAAACGGAGTTCAGAATATAAGCTACAGTCTCTATTGCAAAACCCCAAAACGAGTGAGGTAAGGAAGCGTAACTTATCATTGACCAAACCATGTCTAATAGGGTTCGATTTCTCCTCTCTGATATACCATTCTGCTAAGGTGTACTAGGTGCTGAGAGTTGGGAAACAATTCCATGTTCTATCAAATAGTTCTAGAACTCGAAATTCAAAAACTCTCCACTTCGATCAGATCGAAGTGTTTTATTTGTTTTAGTTAATGAATTTTCAACTTCAACCTTGAACTCTTTGAACTTTTGAAATGACTCAGACTTATGTTGCATTAAATAAACATACCCATACCTCGAATAATCATTAGTAAAAGTGATGAAGTATTCTTAGCCTTCCCTAGCTCGCACATTCACCGGACCACAAAGGTCTTAATGTACTAACACTAGAGACTATTTGGCCCTATCACCTTTACCAGAAAAAGGTCTTTTAGTCATTTTGCCTTTAAGGCATGACTCACACACAGGTAAAAGATTTTCTTCTAACTCGCTTAGAAGTCCATTCTTCACCAACCTCTGAATCCTATTTAGAATAATGTGCCCTAAACATAGGTGCCAAAGTTGGGCATTTTCATTAGGAGAAACTTTAAGTCATTTATTTTGAGTTACGACGATTTTAATTATGTCTATGTTATGAAGGGAATTTGTTACTAACAACCTTAGCGTATACAAATTATTTTCTAGTTAAGTTGAACATATATCAACACCCTTTTTCATAATAAACACTCTATTAACAAAAAAAAATAAGTATATATTTACATTCGAGAAAAGACTTTACAGAAATTAAGTTCCTCTTTAACTCGGGAACTACATAAACATCATTCAAAATGATAAACCTATTCTGTAAAGTCAATTGGAGTCCTCTCACTGCCACAACTAAGACGATATGCCCAGTTTCAACTCGCATTGTCATCTCACCAGCACAAAGTTACAACTAGGAATTAATTCCTTGGAATGAAGAACAAACATGATTAGTGGTCCCAAAGTCAATAATCCATGTAGAATCATCATTCTCCACTAAACAAGTCTCCAAAACCAGTAAATCGTATTTACCTTGTTTCACCTTCTTCTTCTCAGCCAAATAACGAGGGCAGTTTTGCTTCCAGTGCTCGTTCTGGTTGCAGTGGAAACACTTTCCCTTGTCAACCCACATTGGTTGCCTACCCCGCGGAGTGACAGGTTGTGGGTTAGCAGGCGCCTTCCCCTTATGACCCTTCTTCTTTTTCCACTTGCTCATGCTGGAAGAAGAATGTGAAGACTTAGTTCCAGAGGTCAAACCTTTATGGAATTTCTTGGAAGATGAAGCAACATTTGCCTCACCATCCTTCTTTTCCTTGCTTTTCAGCAAAGATTAATATGCCTACAACTCATTGAGTAGAGTTTTAAGGTTGTAATCAACCTGGTTCAAAACAACATTGCTTATGAAGTGAAGGAAGCTTTCTGATAATGACCCCAAAATAATGCTAACTTGGCTGGCCTCATCGATGCTCGACCCGTATATATCTGCCACGTTGAAGTGGACCATCATGTTCAGAATATGTTCAAGAACAGATGTTCCCTTTCTTCATTTTGGAGTTGAAGATGAACTAAAGAGCGTCTGCCTAAGTCGTACGGATAGTTGTCTGACCATTCCCCTCAGAGACTCTATGATCTCACGTGCAGTGATCATGGTCTCATCCTTCCTGGCCAAAACATCATTAAAGCTGGCCAAAATATATGCTCGGGCCTTTTTGTTCGCCAGTGGCCCATGCTCGTATGCCTTTCAAACATTTCAAGCAGCATTGAGAGGTGGAATAGGAGGACACTCCTCCATAAGGACGAACAATAAGTCTTCGATGATAAGTATCATGTTAATTATATTCTTCCAACTAGCATAATTCTCGCTAGTCAGTTTATCGACGGCTAAAAGTGAAAGAGTAGCAGTAGCCATTGTATTGCTCAAAAAATTGAACAAACTTAGTGATTCTACTTGCATTACCACTTTTAACACCAATTAAGTTTTAGCAAAATAGTTCTATTATACCCTAAGTGACACTTATTTTGAAATGATGCTCCAATGAGACAGAACAAAAGTCACCATAGGGTGATCAAGGGTCCCTTCACTGGAATGAGACAACCTCAACCATAAAACAAAAACAACTCCTTGTAACTGAATCTAACAATCACCATTGTTCGGTCCAATATTTGTTAACATCCTTAACAATTATGTCTAAGTGTAACCCCTCATTTAAGAACCTAGAGTCCCGCCCTAATGCACCCACCATAGGAAAAATGTAGATTAGGATAAGGGACTAAAACAACCCTATCCATTTATGGAGATCAAATAAAGAGTTGTGCAAATACAACCATCTTTTAGGGGACACTCCCGGGGTGTCTCGAGGCGATGGGTGAAAACTTTATCCATGAGAGAGACTAAGGGATATGTTGTCACACATCCTGCTCCCACTTACTTTGAACATTCTCACCATTCACCTTGGTATTGACCTACCCAAATGGCATTCTTTAGGGGGACAGTCCCAGGGTGCCTCGAGGCCGAGGATAGATCTCACGGTGTGAACCCTTTAGGGAGAAACGTGTAGAGGTAAAGTGATGTATCATATACCCCAATTACCTCCCATTGAATGTTCTACCTAGAGATTCATTAACTTAGAAAATTCGGCTACTGATTTTAACTAAGTGGTTGTTTAATTTGCTCAAAAACAACACTTGCTTTTTATAATTAAACAAGTTTGATTCAAGTTTTATTAACACTTTAACAGACTATCATCAAATTTGCATGCATGCAAAGAATATATCTAATTCACCTTTCCATGTAGGTTCCCAGATAGGAGTGCGACGTTTTCATCGACTTAAGTACCCCAGCCTAGGCAGAACCAACTTTAGCCAAAAAGGTCGCTTAGAGATAGATTCGGTACATATTTCATCTTTTGTTAGTCAATTTAATTCTATTATACCAAATTAAAATATTAAACTTAGGTTTCTAATCTCATTAGAATGGTGATCTTAGGTCTATCTCAATCAAATTTTAAAACATGATTAAAGTCTAAGTTTGCATGCAACTCTTTCTTATTGATTTTAATTCTAATTTCATTAATTATAACTCTTATAAAGAATGAAACAATTAAAACTAACCACATTGCTAAGAAGGACATCGACAAGGTATTTATAACTTTTATAAATAAACCTAAGTGTCATGCCTCATGCAATGTTCATTCATTATTAATATATAACATTTATATAACAAGTAATGAACTAAGCATACATGCTAACATACATCCATATATTATAACATTTAATGCATGCTTTTATAAATAAACCCAAGTGTCATGCCTCATGGATATGCTTTAATGCATGCATATATTGTAACTCTTATATTATATGATGCATTAGCATGCTTTAAGTAATTAAATCATGCAAATTACAATATTATAACATTTATAATATAAAGCTTATACATGAAAAAAATGCATAACCTATGGTGGGTTTTAAAACTATATGACATACATTATGGCATACAATATAAACATACATCACATATACATTCAATAAAAGTTGATGAACCGGGATAATATGCCTCAAAACCGAAAATAAAAGCAAACTATTACAAAAGAAACAAGTCAACCGGTTCAAACATGCGAATCGGGTCTTGAACTTACTACATGAAGCCTCGTCACTTGATCGCATAGTAAATACTTCTGATCATCGAGTAACGCAAATCGAGTATAAATGATCGTATAGTGATGATCGTGTGGCTAAGGACTATGTGATGAGCATGAAATTCCACGCGATCATGCAGTGCACATTGAGTAACGCATGTCATGTGATCTTATAGCTAATGACTATGTGATGAGCATGATAGTCTACACGATCGAGTAGCAAGCATCGTGTATCGTATACTAAGTGACCGTGTAGCTACTAACAATGTGATGAGGATGATAACCTACACGATCGTTTAGCATGCATTCCATGCGTCAAGTATCAAATACTCTGCGATCGTATATCTCGAGCATCTATGCGATCGAGTAGCCAACGCAACACAATCGTGTAAACTCTTTACTCGATCGCGTAGCATTAGCTGTACGATCATTTAGCGAATTCTACACGATCGAGTAGAATATTTCTACATGATCACATAGTCAAATCTATTTGTTTTCTACATGATCACATAGTTTAACTTGAGCTACACGATGCGACCATCAATTTGTTTTCTCCCTTGAAGTGAACAACTCCTCCTTACATCTAAAGTTTATTCACGAATGACTCAAAAAAAATAAACAAATATAGACTCGATTGCAAGTTAATATGACTAAAAATGCAGGGGCCCTTAAAAATTAACTTTTGTAAAAGTAAAGAAAGCTTTAAATAGAGAAAATTACCCCAAAACATCCATCAACAACATCCACAATCACACTTAACACTTCAACGCATTGCATAAATCTTAAAACCCACCAAGACTGTAAATGAAATTCAATACAGCAATGGAATTTGGAAATGAGGACAACCTGGCTCTCATACCAATTGAAAAAACTCTAAATCTAGAGAACCTATGAGCGGAAGCGGATTGTCCAATCTCCATTGTGAAAGAACTCATACATTCATAGTCATACTAAAAAGATTATACATTAAATCATAAATTACAGCATGCTTCTTGAAACAAATACAAAAGATAGAGAGAAAATACCTTTGAAGAACACTTCTTTAAATATCCCTCGATCAGTCACGAACGCAACGAGCAAGTCGAACTCCCTCAAACAGCAACAAGTATAAACTGAATACTCGTAGTATCATCAGGATAAGGTATCCCTCCTTATCCATATACTACAAACCATTGAGGTTATCACTTAAAGCACGATCCACCTGTATGTCCCCACATATATGTTTAAGTTACAACGATAATCATGGATCTTAGTTTATCGGTTTGTGATACTAAAATATCAAATAGTTCATAGACTGAAGTGTATAAAATATCATATATTATAAATCACAATGTGTTTATTCATACAAGTGTTACAAATAATAGAACCCTGCGAGATTTAGGGCATCAACCCTAATACCATTTTCCTCCCACTGAGTGTTTTACTTAGGGTTATTTAATTTAGGAGAATTCGTCTACTAATTTTACTAAGTGTTTGTTTAAATTTTCCCAAAAGTAACTTTTACTTTGGATAGTTAAACAACTTTGATTAATGTTTATTAAACACTTTAATAAACTTTAATCAACAATTGAATGCTTGTAGCAAATCAATCTAATTTACCTTTCCAAGTAAGTTTCCAAAAAGAGGTGTTACATTTCCATCAACTTAAATACCCCACCTTAGGCAGAACTAGTCTCAGACAAAAGGTCAGTTATAGATATATTTGCTACAAATTTAATCTTTTAATTAAGAACAATTTAATCTCATTAAACTGATCAAAAGATTGAACTTAATTTATAATCTCATTACAAATGTTATCTTAAGTCTATGTAAATCATATTTTAAAACTATTTTAAAAAATGACTTTAACCTAAAGTTTGCATGCAATTCTGAATTATTGATTTTAATTTCTAATTTCATTTAATTATAACTTTTATAAAATAAATTATGGAAATTAAAATCATCCATTGCATGTTATGACGTACTAAGAAAAAATATAACGATTATAAAATTACTTAAAGTAGTGTTATGCATCATGCAATTCATTTCATTACTAAACATACATAACACTTATACATTAAAGTAATGAAATAATTAATAACGTAGATCCATATAATATAAATGGTGTATGACTATATTATTAATGCATGCAACCAGGACACTTATATTATATGATGCACGAGCATGCTATAAAATTAAGCCATGCCACTATATATATTATAACATTTATAATATAAATGATGCATAACTTATGGTGGGATTTTTACTATATGGCATACATTATGACATATAATAATAAAATAAATCATACATCCAATGTATAATTTTAAACAACAATTATTGGACGGGATTGAAATAATAATTAAATATTATAACACCTAAACAATTAATTAAATTAATATAACACTTATATTAATTTAATTAATAATTAAATATTATAAAAAATAGTCAATCGGTTGGAAACAAGTGAACTGGGCCTCGAACCGCTCGAACCGAACAACCAAACACCCAAACTGGACCCGAAACGGTTCAAACGAACCGAACACAAACAAATTGAGTCACGAACCAAACCAGGTGAGAACTAGTTTGTTTTTCGTCTCAAATCGTTGCAATGTTGTGCCTAGCATTGCAAAGCTACGAAAAGAACAAAACAGTCTTCCTCATCGCAGCGTTGCAATACTGCGGTACAGTCAACACTGTACAACCGCGATCATCTTCATTTTTCCTTCTATTTGGGCCTCAGTTTCTCCAGAAATCACCAAGAACATCACGAGCGACTCAATATAGAACAAATATAGTCTCGATTGCAAGATTTATGCCAAAAAACAAAGGGCCCTTACAAATTGAAATTGAAAAGCTTAAAGCGATAAATCTAGATCCAATCTTGAAAACATCAAAAATTGTAAACCAAAATACACATTCCATAAATATTCATCATATGAACACAGAATGTAAAACCCACTATTGCTGTAATTAAATTTTGGAAATTAAAAAAATTCGGGACCAAAACCACGCTCTAATACCAATTGGAGGAACCTGTGAAGGCCCTAATCGGAAACATGGATCGTCCCAATTTTTGGTTTTTCACAGAACACAAAATTACATAATAAAAATATGCATTCAAATTAAAATTTACAGTGTGCCTAAAAAAATTGAGAAAAGGAAAAATAGGGTTCAAGAAACCATACCCTTGAAGAGCCGTTCTTCTCAAATTTCCACTTCTCCAAAATTGGTCACGAACAAAGCACGATCCAAAATTGCCACCACCACAAAATCTTCCTCTGTATTCTTTTGTGATGAGAATCATAGGAGTTGTGTGGGCTCTATGAATTTTGGGAGAGAAGGAAAGGAAATTGAGAGGTGAGGGAGAGTTTTTTGGATTTTTTTTTAGAGAAACCTATTGCTTCCAATCTTTGTAAATTCTCTTGTAAACGAAAATTGCCACACCAAATCTCATGTAACCTCCCACTAGTCACGTGAATTGAGAAAGATCAGGAGAGGGAAGTTATTTCCCTGCCTAAAATTCAAAATTAAAATTAATATAATTAATAAATTAATTATAATTTAAAATTTAAACCTTTATATACATACATACATACATACATAAATATATATATAACTATATGTTATATCATATATAACATAGAATCTATGGTTTAATATTATATCATATACAATATAAGCTTAGTTTTAATTCTCTCATCAATGGTATTTAATATAAATCGCATTTACATTAAATTCAATTTTATGAATCCAATCCACAAAATTAATATTTGAATCACATTCAAATATTTATTTCCCTTCAACTAAACTTTATATTATAATGTATCAAATACATTATAGTAACTATATCATATATAATTAAATTAAATTAATTATATCACATATAATTAATTCTCTCATTTAATTTGAATAATTCAAATTAATCAAAAATTAATTCTCATTAAAACCCTGTTGAGCTACAGAGGGGACCTCATGGACCTGTAGCTTGAGGCTCCAATGGTACTTGAATCATTCATTAAATTTCTTTTATTAAATTATTCAACATCCATTAACTGTGGATACTCCACTAAATACTGAGAGCTGCACTCTTCGCACTACAGATATATTTCTATGTCCACTCAATATAACCAGTCAACAATGTGATGTCTCTTTATAAATTGCTCAAAGTAGAACTATGCCAAAATTACCATTTTGCCCCTATAGTTACATCTAACTCCTTAAGTACCACTGATCCCTCTAATGAATAATAAGTCATAGTCCAACTATGACCAACTCCTTTCGGACCAGAAGAGGATGTGACACCATATTGTTCAAGCCCCAAAATTAGCACTTAAGGGAAAAATTTATGTACTTACCCTGATGTTAGGGAAGGAGTGAGTTCCGTCTTCGTAGCTGTGTTCCCAGCTTCTCAATCAGACAAATCCCCAAAATGGTAGATTTATTGAATCGAAAATCTAGCCACGCTCACCCATACAAATCAAAGGACCATCTGCATAGGTAAGAATTCAAAACTCACTCAGGATTCAAGTCATATCACCTATGGTTATCCTTGTGAAATGTAAGACTCTATTATGAACGACTTTATATAATGAGACTAGTCATGTCGTGGTCCGATCTTATACAAACTCCTTTGTATAGAATATACCCGCTCACATGTCTCCACATGAATGATCAGGATCATATCATTTGTAGCACTTTATAAAAATTATAATATCTACAAAGCAGGTTGTATTCATAATGTTACTAGGATAAAGTATCCAGCTTTATCCATCCACTACAGACCATTTAGGTTATCACTTAAACATGGTCTCTACATACATGTTTAAGTTGATAACCTTGGATGTTAGTTTATTGGTTTGTGGGTTTAATGCTACTAAATGTCAAATAAAACATCTCATATTTTATTAAATAAATAAAAAGTTTGTACAATACAATTACAAACTACAGGACCCTATGAGATTTAGGGCATCAAACCGAACAATTATAATCTTTGCATTTATTGGACATAAATGCATAGTATGACCTCGGCATGGGGTTATTTTTTGAGTACTTTTGTACTCACCCTTTCTTATGATGTGTTTTTTTGTAAGGGCAAGGGAAGATTGAGGAATGACGAGAAGAGTCTGTAACCGTACCATTGAGACCAAATAAATGCTTCTGCTCATGTTTTCATGTTGTAAATGTTTGTTTTGGTGTTTGAACCTTGAGAGGTAGTATTTGCACTATTTAACACTTTATGCAAGTCTATAGCTTTGTTTTACAATTTTAGGTGTACCCTTAACTAAGGTTTTATGTTATTTGAACTTTTATTTTATTAAAGTTATAAATTTTATAAAACGGTCTGATTCTTTTGCTTAAGTTGAAAAGAAATTTTGAAATTTATGTATGCATAAGGTAATGACCTTATTAATAGTTTTAGAGAGTCAGATCATTACAATAATTAATTTATTTCAATTAATTTTGATTAAAGATTTGAATTATTTATTAGTTTTGAAATGTAAAAAGGACAAAATAAGAAAGCTAAACTTAGGATATTGATATATATTTAAGGTTTTTCTTAAGCCAAAAGGGGATCAATTTGCTAGATTAAGGTAATTAGTAGCCTTACGACTGAAATGCCTCTGAATAAATATTTCAATTAGAAAAGTTTGCATGATATGTTTTCATGATTTAATACATTTTAGTTAAGCATACTATGAATTTTTATGATTTCATTTGTGGGACCATTTATTGCATGTTGCAGGTTAGATCAGTTTGGTCACAATTGCCTTCCTATTTGTTACTATGTATATCTCATATTTCGTTTATTATGTGCACCTTCAAATTCTTCGGATACTATGTGAATACATCTCACATACAGTAAGAACATGTTAAACTATTCACTCTATTAGCCTATATTCAGATTTAATACTTTAGATTACGTCCCAATTCACAATATTAAGAGCATGTTGCATGTGTCTGCGTAGCCAGACTTCGGTAGTGGAGTTACTTATGAGTGTTTTAAATACTCATTATTTTTATAAAAAAATTCCAGATAAGGGAAAGGATGTAAAGGTGCTTGTCATGGGATCTATTGACGGTGCCATAGGACTAATGAAAATGCTTCATCTTAGTACCATGTTTTTTAGATTGTTTGGATTTTTTTCTATGAGAACCTTTGAGTTTTGAGCTATAAATTTTAAATTTTCCATTTTAATTAAAATTTTTCATTGGATTCCGAATCAAATTTCTTTTTTTTATTTAGAAAATTGTTATTTTATATCAAGATGATCAACTTGAAATTGCATTCATAATAGTAGTGACCTCAAATAGAACCATAGAGAGTCGAGTCAAAACATCTATCCTCTGAAGTTGAAAGCCATAGGTGCTATCTAGTCCCTATCTGCTGGAATCACCCTTGTCATGATGCTTGGAATTTGAATACTAAAGTCGCTTTGGAATGATGATAGGCAGATAGGTGGGTTTGGATGGGTGCTTTGTTACCATTTTCGTCATGCTTGTTTGGCTAGGCTGAAGTTCACTCCCTGATGCTCTGAGATTAAGTTCCTTGAAGTCATGGTCCTTGTTGATGGGCTTGCATATGTTCAACGAAAGGTTTTTGTGGAATCAGAATATTTGGATGTGATTAACCTTCAGAATGATGTGGCTATTTACCTGTCAATGGTGTCATTTATTATAGAGGAAGTGGCTATTTACCTGTCAAATCTATGTACTCTTCACCTCGATCAGATTTAAGTGTTTTAATTGTTTTACATAATAGGTTTTCAACTTCAGCCTTATACTCTTTGAACTTTTCAAAGGCTTCAAACTTATGTTCCATAATAAGTAACCATACGTTGAATAATCATCTATGAAAGAGATGAAGTATTCGTACCCTCCTTTAGCCTTTACATTCATTTGACCTTAAAGATCCGAATGTATGAGTTTTAAAGGTTCTTTGGCTCTACAACTTTTCCCCCTAAAAGGTATTTTAGTCATTTTTCCATCGAGACAAGATTCACATGGAGGTAATGAATCATCTTCTAACTTGCTTAAAAGTCCATTCTTTAAAAATCTCCAAATTCTATCAAGATTTATGTGGTCTAATTTCAAATGCCAGACTCACTAGACTCCGATTGACGTTAGCCTTCCTTCTTTTTTATGCCTTTGGTAGTATTTTTATTTTCCTTCCTTTATTTTCATTTTTGTTATTTTTGTAGTTTTTTGTTTCTTTTCTTTTGTTTCTTTTTAACTTCTTTTTTGTTTTGTAGGTTTTTTTTTGCTTTTGTTTTTCTTTTATTTTTCATTATTTTGTAGGTCTCTCTGATCTTTCAACGGAAAAGCCAATGCGAAGAGAAGAAGCCCAACCATCACCATCCTGTGTGCGATGTGTTTTTAGAGGAGGTTTTCTGTTCCCTTGCTCTTTTCATTTTTGAGCTATACTTAAGATACATTAGGGAGAATGTATCATTTTAATATTGGGGGTGGGGTACCTGTTGGGTATCTTTAATTTTAGCTTGGGGTCCTTGAGCTCTGTGTTTGGACAATGCTTTGTGTGGTTTGGTTTTCTTGTTTGCTCTATTGCTCTGTTGTTATGATGAGTAGTTTATAACACACTCTTTCTGTGATAGAATTTGCATGAAAGAACGTTAGGAAAGCATGATCATGATTTTTAGCCCATTTTTAAACTTTTTTTTGTCTCTCATACATCTTTAAGTCATTGTTTTGCAAAATTAAAGTCTTGCATACTTGGGTTATTTGGTTTGTATTTCTGTTGTCACCCCGAAACGTCCACCTTTGACTTAAGAGTAATCACACTTGTTGTAGAGTAAAACTTGACAAGGTGGATAAAATAAGGCCTATTATGTATTAAAAAAAAAGAAAAATAAAGAGAAGCAAATTAATTGTTTAAAAAAATGCATAAAATAAAGTGTGTATGTGCATGGATATAGGTGAACAGAACTACCTCTGCTGTGTCTAGTTAGGGCCCTGCGAGAAAATAGTGGATAGGTTCCTTACGATGGGGTATAAAAGCACGTTTGGTAGTTCCCTCTTGTTTGCAAGTTTAGTAGGTCCATGGTTGATAACCGAGCCGGAGTAGAGGAAAAATGGGATGAAAGCCTTATAAAACTTTTCCAGGCCGTGAAGCTTAACTAGCAAGACTTTAGGTTCACTTATGCATAAATAGATTAAGAATCATTCTTAAAATTGTGCTTCATTGATTGATTCTAATTGAATTTCGTTGTTGATTGCAAATTTTATTCTTACTGACTGTTGAGACTAGAGTAACAACTTTGCAACTAGAGCTAACATGTTTTTGTTTGTTTGACTGTGTGCTTCTACCATCCTTGTGACGAGCATGTATTAAGTTGGAGATGTTTGATAGCTCTAAAAAAGAGCTATTATTCCTAGCTTAATTTGAGCTCGTTGCTGGATTTTATGTGTTTATTGCCCCATTTTACAGGTACCGGTCACTCAAAGGGTAGAACCAAGCATTTGGAGCTAAACGGGGTTAATTTAAGCAAATTCAAATTGATTTAAGCAATCGAGCTTAAAAGAGGCAAAAATGACTAAAAAGCCCCTGGACAACATCGCAACGCTCAACATTTGCCTTAATCCTTCTGACGTCATAAGACAATATGCCAGTGTTTAGGGCAGCATTGCGATGCTATCAACAGCGTTACAATGCTCCGAATACTTTGATGCTAATCAGCCGCATGCATGCATTCCATCTTCAGCCCAAACGGAGGGCAGCGTTGACGCTACGATTAACACTTTAAATTATTTTCTTTGGTTTTAGGTCAAAAGATGAAGAAAGTTCTTGGAGGCTAAAGGGATATGAACTTAGAGGTTATGGAGGCCGAGGAGTGGCTTTATTATCTTCTTTTCCTTTAATCTCTTAAGTATCATTAGGTTAGATTTTAGTTTTATTTTGGATTGTAAACATGTATTGGCTCGAACTCTTAAATTTGTCTATGAATTTATGAGTTAATCTTCATCTAGGTTCTTAGATCAAGGATTCAATGTCAATTTCGTGAGTCATATGTTTTTATTGATTCTTGCAATTCAAAATTGTGTTTTCTTTGATCGGGTTTAAATTTCGGAGCATGATTATTGATGTTGACTTTCACACTTTATCGTGGATGCTAATGATTCTTAGTGTTGTTAAGGTCCTAAGTAGCAATAGTAAATTAGACATTTGATGGCTATTCCTAAAATGTCTAATTGCTAGGTTCAAAGATAAAATTGGTTAATTGAATATGGATTTCCTGACAATTAAGCGACGTAATTGAATCCTAAATCATAATGCATATGTTTTTATTTCTACATGGCCACTATCGAACCCAATTGAATTTAGAAACATGTAGATTAGTTAGGGTTTAACCTTTCCAACCTTAATAATTAGGGCATTGATTGATTTTGATTTGATTAGTTTTTGGTCTTTGTAGAAGTTGGTTAAATCGCAACAATTTGATAGTTATGCATGCATAATTCGAACACATAGTCAATTGGCAGAAAACAATGATTGAAATTACATTGAATGCTTAACTTGATCTGAGAACTAGATGAACCAATTACTGTTTACATTTATCCCTTGCAATTTATTTTCCTGCATGTTTTCAAATTAATCAAAACCCAAAACCCCCTTTTTACTATTTTTCCACAGTAAAATTTAACTTAAAGTGAATCAATTCTATGCCTCTCTGTGGTTCGACCCCGGACTCAACACTATTGCTACGTTCTTGTAGTATAGGAGTAGTTCGGGAGTTTAAACTTTTTTTTAATTCGTGACTCTTTTTGGGACTTAAACGACACTGAAAAGGGCTCGACAACAATATAAGGTAGTAGACGTGAAGTTTCTAGTTGTTAAAGAATGATTTCAAAATGGTCAAATTTCGATAGAACATATTGAAAAAACTCTATGGTGGTAAATCTATTGACTACAGGTTTACCACCTAATGTTTTTCATGAGTATGTTACTCACATTGGTGTTAGTCACTTTTTTTATTCCATGGTTTAGTGGGAGTTTGTTATTAAGGATGTTTTTTTTTTTGACAATATTTTGTTTATTTTCTATATAGAATAAAGTTGATGGTTTATGTTTGATTATCTAAACTTGTTTATCATACATGCAGTTTAGCAAATGTGGTTTAACGTAAAGTTTTTAGGAATGATTTCACTAAGGAATTTGGACCAGATGAAAACAGGCATGACATAGATCACTTTGCATGTAGTTTCCATGCTATCTATCCATACTTGATCTATGTCATTGAATGTATTAGAATTGGTAATTGAGAAAGGTTTAGTTACAAGGGTAGTGATGAAAGCAACCTTGATACCATGCTAATACAGGAGATGGAGTAGATTGAACTAAAGGGGAATTCTATTATTGAAATAACCTATTTATGCGCGCTTAAGGTATATGTGATTTAATTACATTAGGTACACAGATATAGCTCAAGTCTTGTTAAGCACATTTAAATAATAATACGTATAATTAAAGTATGTGTTATGTATGTGGATTAATATTTTATCATATTGGGGTTATTTTATTAGATTTGACCCTATTATGTGATCTAAATAATTAAGACCATAGATTCCTAATTGAGTATGAACTTAATGGGTAGAAGCTCATTCTTCGTTAACTAGGGTTTAATGGGAATCCTAATTGAACTAGTATATAAAGAGACCTTAGAGTGATGGTTCCCAATATACCAAAATAATAAAGCACTCTATCTTTCTTGACTCCCATCTAAAGAGAATGATTTGGAGTTTTGGTTGAGGAAGACTATAGTCATCTTAAAGCTATCATCATCTTGAAGCTATCATCAATCTTAATGGAATTCGGTATGTTACTTATTCTTGGCAATTTGGCATGAATGATCATAGGGTTAATCTATTCAAAATACATTTAAAATAATTATGCTGACATTCTTAATTTTCTTTCTTTTTTTTTTCCTTTTTTTTTACAATATGAGAGGCAGGAGTATCAAACCTCTAACTCTAAAGATGATAGTATAATATACATTTATTATTATTTTTTTAAATATGAGGGATAGGAAATCACACCTCTTACTCTAATGTTGAAAGTATAACATACATGTGTGTGGATATAAAATATGTTACTTAAATTTGATTATGATCTAAATGCTAAACATTAGTTTTAGTTTCAAACATGATTGCATATTCGAAGCTAAAATATTTGACTATTTTTATTAGTGTTACTAGGTAAATAGTTTCATTTCACAATAATTACATTTCAGTTTTTTTCTTAGAAAAACATTTAAGTTAGATTTGCTGAAAGTTTTTATTTCTTTAAATATTATTTAACATGTTTGTTAAAAATACAAACAAATTTCAAACACAATGTGCTTGCGTCCGTGTGCAACCAACTTTACTTTAGTTATCTTTTTTTTTTGTAATAATAATAATTTTTAATTATTTTTACTTCTCTCTCTCTTTTTTTTCAAATAAATATAATAAGAAATAAAGGATAAATAAATTATGAGAAATATTAATTTTTTTACCTATTTAAGAAATAGTTAGAAAAAAAGAGAGAGACAGAGAAACATTATTGATCATGTTATTCCTTTATAATTTCTTATTTTCTAAATCTAAGTTTCTGAACAAGTTATCTGACAAACTTGGTGGAGCAAACAAGGTCTATGCTAATTAAGCTATATTCATTTTATTTGTTTATTTTAAAAGTGAATATTTTTATTCATATGGAATGTGAGAAAAATTCAAATAGAGGTTACATAAAAGTGAGCCAATTTATAGCAATATGAGAAGCGGGATAGTTAAGTATATTCTTGTTAGTTCTAATTATTTGATTAACAAGTTAACTTCCCGTTCATCAAAATTTAAGAAATTTTTCCAAAATTACATATAAAAATATAATTTATGGTCAAAATTGACAATAATAAACATACTTTTAGCGTATAACAAATGGAATGAACTTATATATAGAAAGAAGATTTTGAGAACAAATTGTCAAACAAATGAGTGTTTTTATTTTAGACAGATTTTATCAAAAGTGTTTAAATAAATATGGTTTGTTGAAAAATATTTTTTTTTTCCAAATTAATCCAAGTAAAAAGTTAAGTATGAAATGAAATTTAGGAGGCGAAGTTGTTGAACCTATCTACCTAACAAATTAAAGATTTGGATGGACGTTTATGTAATGATCATTCATTGGCCCATATCATAAAATAACTTGCATATATATATATAAAGAAGGGAATCGTATCTGCATGTGTGATATTTCTTATATTAACTTTTTAGTAGTTGAAAATGTACATATTTAGCATTCAAGCAACTTTGTTCCATTGGTGTACAAGTTCATCAACATTAGTAGGATTGTTTCTCAAGTAAATCCTATCATCTTTAGCAATCCAAAAGCAATTTTTATCAAAATACCTAGAAGCGAGCCAAAGGTGAGTTTTTTCAACCCAAAAAGATTCAAACGATACGTTAAAATTTGGCTTTGCCAGATAGCACCAAAACAACGTTGTTCCAGGAAAGTTGACTTTAAAAGTCCATTGAAATTAATTCAATTAATTATTTAATTGTCGATTGAAATAGTCTAAATGTTCCACTTTATGTTGAAACATGTGAAATTATTTAAGTCATTAAACAATAAAATTCAAAATTAAAAAATTATAGTGGGAATAGAGACCAATAATATATTCCTCATCTTTGTCTCTGAAAATAAAGGTTATCTAACACACAACAAAACTTGTTACACCCAATGTTACCGCAATTCCAAGAACATCAAAGATAAATTCAAAAAAGTAAAGCTAGAAAAGAACACAGAGTTTGGTAACCCAGTTTGGTGCAATACCACCTACGTCTCAGGGAGAATGTGCTTGTGAAAAGATATTTTCGATAATAGAAAGTAACACTCGAATAACCCAATCCAGGGTATAATCACTTAGACCCCCTCTAAGTGTGAGACTCTCTCTCAATGAAACTTAAGCTCTCTCTAAGCGTGAGATTTTCTCACCTTCAACGTACTTAGCCCCTCCCTAAGTATAAAAATATTAGTGAATGTTCATTACCTAAGTGTACATTTTAATTTTTAAGCCATTTACCACATGAATGTGCCACGTTGGGAGTGAGAGTGGAACTGCCGTGCACAACTGGATCGAGGCTGCAGCCACCAACACAACTAAAAGAACCAATGCCAAATGCTTCTTTTCTTCATAGATTGTTCCCATTTTTCTTTGAATTGAACTTTTCGTAATTAAGAGTATTTTTGTTTTATATACAATGCACTCTTGTGGTTTCTATTTATATGTGTTAGGTTTTGAATTGATGCATGAATGGTCACATTTGTGTTTGTAATAACTTTCTTCAAGGGAGAAAAAGTAGTAATAAATACTACGTAACCACACACATTCAATTTTTTTTTAGGATAATAAAACAGAAGTAAATAATTAATGATGTACCATGAATCCATAAAATTTACCATTTGGAAAAAACCAATCAAAATTAGCAAAATAATCTAATGCACCCTAAGTGACATTTATTTTGCAATAATGTTTCGGTGAGGCTGGGTAATAGGATGATTAGGTGCCCCTTTAATGAAATAAGACATTCACAACCAATATACAAAATAACACCTTGTTGCTGTAACTGTTAGTCACCATTATTCTGTCCAGAAATTGTTAAACTCGCTTATCATTTTCTTGTAATTGTATACTCTCATATAGTATCTAGTGATCTCCTGGCACAATGGTGGCCTTCGGTATTTATAGAGCTCAAGGTGAATAAAGATTTTCTCTCTAATGATTGGAATGATGGGTAGTCATTAAATCACCTACTCTGATGCACCGATTAATGGTTACCGAAAGTTAAGTGTACTTGCTACACGGCTTGTCAACTAAATTCGGATTTGACCGTCATCAGCTTTCCGTCCCATCATGATTTATTATGGTGTCACCTTGATACATAGTCTTTATGCGGCCACCTTCTTGAGCAACTTCTCACGATCGCATGACTTTGCGATCACAATCCTTCAAGCGCGCGGGCGCCTAATTCCTTGAATCTCAATTTTACTTGTGCCAATGCATTTTTCCTACACAAAATAAGTAATTAACTTCTTTTATGCGATGGGTACATGCGATTGCAATTTTCTCAGTTTAACACTTTTGGACATGATTTTGTTTGTTTTTACCATCGCTTTCCCTCATTGTTTTACTTATTTGCGCTGTAATAACGTGACTTCTACCCGTTATCAGTTTGCACCTTCCCATCAGCACCTCGTTTCCTCTTTTAGATCCATTTACAATATATAGGTTTTACCACATCAGGTTGATCAACAAGATCCAAAACCGAGTTAAAGTACATGGAATCCATCTGGAAATCCATGGCTTTAACCGATTCATCTCTATCAACATCCTCCATTGCCTTCTTATAAGAAAATAGATCTTCAACTTCGCAATCAGCTACCATAGCTAGGGTTTCAGTTAAACCCATATAACGAATAGGTGGGTTTTCAACCCTCCAACTACGTCGAGGTTACCTTAACACTTGGGGTGGATTTGACCTACTAGATGAACCTACATAAAAAACTCTCGTTGAGTTAGTAGGATCTTCGACAACTCTTGTTGAAGTTTCAGTAGTTTCTTTGGAAAGCTCATTCAACACGATTTTACTTCTAGGACTGTGCTCCCTTATATGATCCTCCTTAAGAAAAGTAGTGTTTGTCGATACAAACACTTTGTTCTCTTTAGGATCATAAAAGTAACCCCCTCGTGTCTCTTTAGGGCAGCCTACAAATAGGCACAACCTCGAACATGGTTCCAATTTCTTAAGATTAGCCTTAAGTACATGTGTTGGGCAACCCCATATGTGGAAGTAATGTAAACTAGCTTTACGACCATTCCACAACTCCACTAGTGTTCTGGCAACACACTCAAAGGAAACGCAGTTCAAAATATAAGTTACAGTCTCGATTGCAAAACCCCAAAATGAGTCAGGTAAGGAAGCGTAACTTATCATCAAACGAACCAGTCTAATAGGGTTCGATTTCTCCTCTCTGATACACCATTCTGCTGAGGTGTACCAGGTGCTGAGAGTTGGAAAACAATTCCATGTTCTATCAAATAGTTCTGGAACTCAGAATTCAAAAACTCTCCACCTCGATCAGATCGAAGTGTTTTATTAGTTTTACTTAATGCATTTTTAACTTTAACCTTGAACTCTTTGAACTTTTGAAAGGACTCAGACTTATGTTGCATTAAATAAACATACCCATACCTCGAATAATCATTAGTAAAAGTGATAAAGTATTCTTAGCCTCCCCTAGCTTGCATATTCATCGGACCACAAAGGTCTTAATGCACTAACACTAGAGGCTCTATGGCCCTATCACCTTTACCAGAAAAAGGTCTTTTAGTCATTTTGCCTTTAAGGCATGACTTGTACGGAGGTAAAAGATTTTCTTCTAACTCGCTTAGAAGTCCATTCTTCACCAATCTCTCAATCCTATTTAGAATAATGTGCCCTAAACGTAGGTGTCAAAGTTGGGCATTTTCATTAGGAGAAACTTTAAGTCGTTTATTTTGTGTTATGACAGTTTTAATTATCTCTATGTTATGGAGGAAATTTGTTACTAACAACCTTAGCATATACAAATTATTTTCTAGTTGAGTTGAACATATATCAACACCCTTTTTCATAATAAACACTCTATTAACAAAAAAAATAAGTATATATTTACATTCGAGAAAAGACTTTACAGAAATTAAGTTCCTCTTTAACTCGAGAACTACATAAACATCATTCATAATGATAAACATATTATGTAAAGTCAATTGGAGTCCTCTCAATGCCACAACTAAGACGATATGCCCAGTTCCAACTCGCATTGTCATCTCACCAGCACAAAGTTGCCACTAGGAATTAATTCCGTGGAATGAAGAACAAACATGATTAGTGGTCCCAAAGTCAATAATCCATGTAGAATCATCATTCTCCACTAAACAAGTCTCCAAAACCAGTAAATCGTATTTACCTTCTTTCGCCTTCTTCTTCTCAGCCAAATAACGAGGGTAGTTTTGCTTCCAGTGCTCGTCCTAGTTCAGTGGAAACACTTTCTCTTGTCAACCCGCATTGGTTGCCTACCCCACGGAGGGACAGGTTGTGGGTTAGCAGGCACCTTCCCCTTACGACCCTTCTTCTTCTTCCATTTGCTAATGTTGGAAGAAGAAGGTGAAGACTCAGTTCCAGAGGTCGAACCTTTATTGAACTTCTTGGAAGATGAAGCAACATTTGCCTCACCAACCTTCTTTTCCTTGCTTTTCAGCAAAGATTGATATGCCTACAACTCATTGAGTAGAGTTGTAAGGTTGTAATCATCCCGATTCAGAACAACATTGCTTATGAAGTGAAGGAAGCTTTCTGGTAATGACCCCAGAATAATGCTAACTTAGTTGGCCTCATCGATGCTCGATCCGTTCATCTCTGCCACGTTGAAGTGGACCATTATGTTCAGAATATGTTCACGAATAGATGTTCCCTTTCTTCATTTTAGAGTTGATGATGAACTTAAGAGCGTCGTGCCTGAGCTGTACGAATAGTTGTTTGAACATTCCCCTCAGAGACTCCATGATCTCGCATGCAGTGATTATGGGATCATACTTCTTGGCCAAAACATCGTTAAAGCTAGCCAAAATATATGTTCGGGCCTTTTTGTTCACCAGTGGCCAATGCTCGTACACCTCTCAAACATTTCAAGCAGCATTAGGAGGTGGAATAGAAGCATACTCCTCCATAAGGAGAAAGAATAAGTCTTCGATGATAAGTATCGTGTTAATTGTATTCTTCCAATTGGCATAATTCTCGCTAGTCAGTTTATCGACGGCCAAAAGTGAAAGAGTAGCGTAGCCATTGTATTGCTCAAAAAATTGAACAAACTTAATGATTCTACTTGCATTACCACTTTTAACACCAATTAAGTTTTAACAAAATAGTTCTATTGTATCCTAAGCGACATCTATTTTGCAATGATGCTCCAATGAGATAGAAGAAAAGTCACCATAGGGTGATCAAGGCTCCCTTCACTAGAATGAGACAACCTCAACCATAAGACAAAAACAACTCCTTTTCACTGAATCTAGCAGTCACCATTGTTCGGTCCAAAATTTGTTAACATCCTTAACAATTATGTCTAAGTGTAACCCCCTCATTTAAGGCCCTAGAGTCCCGCCCTAATGCACCCACCATAGGGAAAAAGTAGATTAGGATAAGAGACTAAAACAACCTTATCCATTTCTGGAGATCAAATAAAGAGTTGTGCAAATACAACCATCTTTTAGGGGGACACTACCAGGGTGTCTCGAGGCGATGCGCGAAAACTTTATCCATGAGAGAGACCGAGGAATATGTTGTCACATGTCCCGCTCCCACTTACTTTGAACATTCTCTCCATTCACCTGGGTATTGACCTACCTAAATGCCATTCTTTAGAGGAACAGTCCCAGGCTGCCTCGAGGCCGAGAATAGATCTCACAGTGTGAACTTTTTAGGGAGAAACGTGTAGAGGTAAAGTGAAGTATCATATACCCCAATTACCTTCCATTGAATGTTTTGCCTAGAGATTCATTAACTTAGAAAATCCAACTACTGATTTTAACTAAGTGGTTGTTTAATTTGCTAAAAAACAACACTTGTTTTTTATGATTATACAAGTTTGATTCAAGTCTTATTAAACATTTTAACAGACTATCATCAAATTCACCTTTCCAAGTTGGTTTACAGGTAGGGGTGCGACGTTTCCATCACTTGAGTACCCCAGTCTAGGCAGAACCAACTTTAGCCAAAAAGGTCGCTTATAGATAGATTTGGTACATACTTAATCTTTTGTTAGTCAATTTAATTCTATTATACCGAATTAAAATATTAAACTTAGGTTTCTAATCTCATTAGAATGGTGATCTTAGGTCTATCTCAATCAAATTTTAAAACATGATTAAAGTCTAAGTTTGCATGCAACTCTTTCTTATTAATTTAAATTCTAATTTCATTAATTATAACTCTTATAAAGAATGAAACAATTAAAACTAACCACATTGCTAAGAAGGACATCCACAAGGTATTTATAACTTTTATAAATAAACCTAAGTGTCATGCCTCATGCAATGTTCATTCGTTATTAATATATAACATTTATATAACAAGTAATGAACTAAGCATACATTCTAACATACATCCATATATTATAACATTTAATGCATGCTTTTATAAATAAACCTAAGTGTCATGCCTCATGGATATGCTTTAATGCATGCATATATTGTAACTCTTATATTATATGATGCATTAGCATGCTTTAAGTAATTAAATCATGCAAATTACAATATTATAACATTTATAATATAAAGCTTATACATGAAAAAAATGCATAACCTATGGTGGGTTTTAAAACTATATGACATACATTATGGCATACAATATAAACATACATCACATATACATTCAATAAAATTTGATGGACCGGGATAATATGCCTCAAAATTGGAAATAAAAGCTAACTATTACAAAAGAAACGAGAATCGGGTCTTGAACTGACTACATGAAGCCTCGTCACTTGATCGCATAGTAAATACTTCTGATCATTCAGTAACGCAAATCGAGTATAAATGATCGTGTGGCTAAGAACTATGTGGTGAGCATTTCCACGCGATCGTGCAGTGCACATTGAGTAACCCATGTTATGTGATCTTGTAGCTAACGACTATGTGATGAGCATGATAGTCTACACGATCGAGTAGCAAGCATCGTGTATCGTATACCAAGTGATCGTGTAGCTATTAACAATGCGATAAGCATGATAACCTACACGATCGTTTAGCACGCATGCCATGCGTCGAGTATCAAATACTCTACGATCGTTTATCCCGAGCATCTATGTGATCGAGTAGCCAATGCAACACAATCGTGTAAAATCTTTACTCGATCGCGTAGCATTAGCTGTGCGGTCATTTAGGGAATACTACATGATCGAGTAGAATATTTCTACACGATCGCATAGTCAAATCTAAACGATCGTTTAACTTAAGCTACACGATGCGACCATCGATTTGTTTTCTCCCTTGAAGTGAACAACTCCTCCTTATGTCTAAATCTTATTCACGAATGACTCAAAAAATAAAAACAAATATAAACTCGATTGCAAGTTAATATGACTAAAAATGCAGGGGCCCTTAAAAATTAACTTTTGTAAAAGTAAAGAAAGCTTTAAATAGAGAAAATTACCCTGAAACATCCACCAACAACATCCACAATCACACTTAACACTTCAACGCATTTCATAAATCTTAAAACCCACCAAGACTGTAAATGAAATTCAATACAACAATGGAATTTGGAAATGAAGACAACCTTGCTCTCATACCAATTGAAGAAACTCTAAATCCAGAGAACCTATGAGCGGAAGCGGATTGTCCAATCTCCATTGTGAAACCATACTAAAAAGATTATACATTAAATCATAAATTACAGCATGCTTCTTGAAACAAATACAAAAGATAGAGAGAAAATACCTTTGAAGAACACTTCTTTAAATATCCCTCGATCATTCACGAACGCAACGAGCAAGTCTAACTCCCTCGAACAGCAACGAGTATAAACTGGATACTCGTAGTATCACCAGGATAAGGTATCCCTCCTTATCCATATATTACAAACCATTTAGGTTATCACTTAAAGCACGATCCACTTGTATGTCCCAACATACATGTTTAAGTTACAACGATAATCATGGATCTTAGTTTATTGGTTTGTGGTACTAAAATATCAAATATTTCATAAACTGAAGTGTATAAAATATCATATATTATAAATCACAATGTGTTTATTCATACAAGTGTTACAAATAATAGGACCCTGCAAGATTTAGGGCATCAACCCTAACACCATTTTTGTCCCACTGAGCGTTTTACCTAGGGTTATTTAACTTAGGAGAATTTGTCTACTAATTTTAACTAATTGTTTGTTTACATTTTCCCAAAAGTAACTTTTACTTTGGATAGTTAAACAACTTTGATTAATGTTTATTAAACACTTTAATAAACTTTAATCAACAATTGAATGCTTGTAGAAAATCAATCTAATTTACCTTTCCAGATATGTTTCCAAATAGAGGTGTTACATTTCCATCAACTTAAATACCCCACCTTAGGCATAACTAGTCTCAGACAAAAGGTCAGTTATAGATATATTTGCTACAAATTTAATCTTTTAATTAAGAACAAATTAATCTCATTAAACTAATAAAAAGATTAAACTAAATTTATAATCTCATTACAAATGTTATCTTAGGTCTATGTAAATCATATTTTAAAACTATTTTAAAAAATGACTCTAACCTAAGGTTTGCATGCAATTCTGAATTATTGATTTTAATTTCTAATTTTATTTAATTACAACTTTTATAAAATAAATTATGCAAATTAAAATCATCCATTGCATGTTATGACGTACTAAGAAAAATTACCTAAAGTAGTGTTATGCATCATGCAATTCCATTTCATTACTAAACATACATAATACTTATATATTAAAGTATTGAAATAATTAATAACGTAGATCCATATAATATAAATGGTGTATGACTATATTATTAATGCATGCAACCATATCCTATAACACTTATATTATATAATGCATGAGCATGCTATAAAATTAAGCCATGCAACTATATAAATTATAACATTTATAATATAAATGATGCATAACCTATGGTGGGATTTTTACTATATGACATACATTATGACATATAATAATAAAATAAATCATACATCAAATGTATAATTTTAAACAACAATTATTGTATGGGATTGGATACCTAAACAATTAATTAAATTAATATAACACTTATTTTAATTTAATTAATAATTAAATATTATAAAAAATAGTCAATCGGTTCGAAACAAGTTAACTGGGCCTCGAACCACTCGAACCGAACCACCAAACACCCAAACTGGACCCGAAACGGTCCAAATGAACCGAACACAAACAAATTGAGTCACGAACCAAACCAGGAGAGAACTAGTTTGTTTTTCGTCTTAAATCATTGCAATGTTGTGCCTAGCATTGCAAAGCTACGAAAAGAACAAAAGCAGTCTTCCTCATCGCAACGTTGCAATACTGCGGTACAGTCAGCACTGTACAGCCGCGATCATCTTCATTTTTCCTCCTATTTGGGCCTCGGTTTCTCCAGAAACTCACAAGAACATCACGAGCGACTCAATATAGAACAAATATAGTCTCGATTGCAAGATTTATTCCAAAAAACAAAGGGCCCTTACAAATTAAAATTGAAAAGCTTAAAGCGATAAATCTAGATCCAATCTTGAAAACATCCAAAATTGTAAATGTAACGACCGGACTATTACATACTATGGTCCGACCGCTACGACATGCATGCTTAGACTTTTCTATCATGAGATGAGTTTTGGACAAAAATCTCAAAAGAACATATCTAAGATTTTATTAATTAGGTAGAAAACTATATAAAAAATTTATTTTACAAAACGGCAATATCCATAAAACACTAGCGTAGTGATACAAAAATGCATATTCCTTAAATAATGAGTTTGATGGTTGGCTATTTGAGCGACGTCCAGTTCTGCCACCTACACTATATCCTTACCTACAAAGTCTTAAAAATAGGATGAGTATATAATATACCCAGTAAGTAGTTCTCACATAAGGTAGTGACCAAATGCACAATCACATGCAACATGTCCTGAAAACATATGATTGGGACTGAAAACATATAATAACATGTGGTCGACAGTTATGCTTCTAACGTAAATTTCTCCGCCCTGGTAGGAAGATGAGGACTTAGGCGAAAACTAGCCCATCTGATGATTAGTGGGTTATATAGTCAGTAGGGCCAGAATCGCATCCCACATCACTAATGTAAATTTCTCCGCCCTAATACGAAGATAAGAACTTAGGCGGAAACTAGCCCATCTGATGATTAGCGGGTTATGCAGTCAGTAGGGTTAGAGTCGCATCCAACATCAACCATTAACATAAACGTAAGATTGGACTAAAAGGGTACAACCATACATACCCTGTTAGTCCCTAGCATAATGTTGACATAGAATTGGGTCTAGATGGGTGCAACCATACATGCCCTGCTAGCCCTAGAATAATCTTGACATGGAATTGGGTCTAGACGGGTGCAACCATACATGCCCTGCTAGCCCTAGAAGCATAACCTTTATCTAATTAAAATTTAATCTTATGAACAAACATAATGCATGAGGTCCCTTATCGATAAACGTATTTTAAACATGTAATGCAACATAACAATAAAATAATTATGCAACATATTAAAGGTACACTACCATGAAACACTAGTGAGATAACTACTTACCTTGACTGCGATCCTAGTTATTCCTTATTATTTCTTATGGTTTGATCAGTAGAGCTCTCCCTCTTAAACTAGAAGGAAATTTGGGCAGCACCTCACCCGATCTTTATCTCTTCTAACCTCACAGAACTTCTTCACTCACACTTACTCTTTCATGCGATTCTTTGTTACTGAGATCTGTTTGAGAATGGGTTAAATCTTCCGGCAAAAGGTCTATTTATAGTGGTTTTCGGCTCTTCTTAGTGTGACAACTCATCCTACAAATGGCTTCTTTAAAATTACTTAGGTTTAAGAATTACTCTTAATAAGACACCTAATTTTGGCTAACGTTTGCCCTTACGTCTTCAACCTTTGTTTGTATTCAATTTTAGAGTTCTCCGTGTATAATCTATAAGATCGTGGCCAAATTCAATGCATAATTCATGCTTCTGTCCAAATCTCGCTCTTTTTGTTCTCAGAATCTCGCTCTCTCCAGCTTTTTCGCTGGTTTGGCTCTTGTGACTCTCGCTCTCGCTCTCTCCCACTATCTCGATGAGAATCTCGCTCTCTCCACTCTCGCTCTTTCCAATTTTCTTTCCAATGTAGACGATAGAGCTAAACGATCGCATAGCTTTTGCTAGACGATCGCATAGTTTTATCTAAACGATTGGGGATCGACCTCTCGGTGTGAATGTTATGCCTTCTAAAGAAAGGAAAAGTAGCATTTCTTGTACTTCCCATAAAGCTAAGCATCCCTAACTCTCACGCGTGGGTTGCCTTCACTGCTTGTGGATTCCACTTCCCCTTTCTAGCTCTTTCAAATTTTAAGAGTATATGGGGAATTAATTCACCTCCAATTCTTCCAATGAGCAGTGCCCAAACAAAAAGTTATCTCCTGCCCTTTGTCTCCTGAATTAGCTAGCGTCCAACTTCTAACTAATCCTCCCCGATTCTACCCCCTTATTCATTATTTTTTGGATAATTAATAAATTTCCTATTTTTTTGCAATTCTAAATTTCCACCCGATTTTCCTATTAAATTTATATATTTTTCATTCTTAATTATATATTTTATTTTTTTTCCTGCATTCTAAATTAGGGTATAAAATTTCGTCCTGCTTAACATTTAACATTTAATTTCTTATAGTGTATGTGTACAAATTTGGGTTGTTACAGTAAACCAAAATACACATTCCATAAACATTCATCATATGAACACATAATGTAAAACCCACTATTACTGTAATTAAATTTTGGAAATTAAAAAAATATGGGAATAAAACCACGCTGTAATACCAATTGGAGGAATCTGTGAAGGCCCTAATCAGAAACATGGATCGTCCCAATTTTTGGTTTTTCACAGAACAAAAAATTACATAATAAAAATATGCATTCAAATTAAAATTTACAGCGTGCCCAAAAAAAATGAGAAAAGGAAAAATAGGGCTCAAGAAACCTTACCCTTAAAGAACCGTTCTTCACAAATTTCCACTTCTCCAAAATTGGTCACGAACAACGCACGATCCAAAATGGCCACCACCACAAAATCTTCTTATGTATTCTTTTAGGATGAGAATCATATGAGTTGTGTGGGCTCTATGAATTTTGGGATAGAAGGAAAGGAAATTGAGAGGTGAGGGAGAGTTTTTGGGATTTTTTTTAGAGAAACATATTGCTTCCAATCTTTGTAAATTCTCTTGTAAAAGAAAATTGCCACACCAAATCTCATGTAACCTCCCACTAGTCATGTGAGTTGAGAAAGATCAGGAGAGGGAAGTTATTTCCCTGCCAAAAATTCAAAATTAAAATTAATATAATTAATAAATTAATTATAATTTAAAATTTAAACCTTTATATATATACATACATACATACATATATATATATATAACTATATGTTATATCATATATAACATAGAATCTATGGTTTAATATTATATCATATACAATTAAGCTTAGTTTAAATTCTCTCATCAATTGTATTTAATATAAATCCCATTTATATTAAATTCAATTTTATGAATCCAATTCAAAAAATTAATATTTGAATCACATTCAAATATTTATTTCTTCTCAACTAAACTTTATATTATAATTTATCAAATACAATATAGTAACTATATCATATATAATTAAATTAAATTAATTATATCACATATAATTAATTTCTTTATTTAGTTTGAATAATTCAAATCAATCACAAATTGATTATCATTAAAATCCTGTTGAGCTACAAAGGGGACCTTATGGACCTGTAGCTTGAGGCTCCAATGGTACTTGAATCATTCATTAAACTTCTTTAATTAAATTATTCAACATCCATTACCTGTGGATACTCCACTAAATACTGACAACTGCACTCTTCGCACTACAGATATATTTCTATGTCCACTCGATATAACCAGTCAACAATGTGATGACTCTTTACAAATTGCTCGAAGTACACTTATGCCAAAATTACCATTTTGCCTCTGTAGTTACATCTAACTTCTTAAGTACCACTGATCCCTCTAATGAATAATAAGTCATAGTCCAACTATGACCAACTACTCTCAGACCAGGAGAGTGTGTGGCACCATATGTTTCAAGCCCCAAAATTAGCACTTAAGGGAAAAATTTATGTACTTACCCCGACGTTAGGGAAGGAGTGAATTTCATCTTGCGTAGCTATGTTCCCAGCTTCTCAATTAGACGAATCCCCAAAATGATAGGTTTATTGAATCAGCAATCTAGCCATGCTCACTCATACAAATCAAAGGACCGTCTTCATAGGTAGGAATTCACAACTTACTCAGGATTCAAGTCATATCACTTATGGTCATCCTGGTGAAATGTAAGACTCTATTATGAACGACCTTATATAATGAGATAGTCATGTCGTTTTCCGGTCTTATACAAACTTCTTTGTATAGAATACACATGCTCATATGTCTCCACATGAATAATCAGGATCATATCATTTGTAGCACTTTATAACAATTATAATACCTACAAAGCAAGTTGTATTCGTAGTGTTTCTAGGATAAAGTATCCAGCCTTATCCATCCACTACAGACCATTTAGATTATCACTTAAATATGGTCTTTACATACATGTTTAAGTTGATAACCTTGGATGTTAGTTTATTAGTTTGTGGGTTTAATGCTACTAAATATCAAATAAAACATCTCATATTTTATTGAATAAATAAAAAGTTTGTACAATACAATTACAAACTACAAGACCCTATGAGATTTAGGGCATCAAATAGAACAATTATCATGTTTTCATTTATTGGACATAAATGCATAGTATGACCTCAGCATGGGGTTATTTTTTTAGTATTTTTGTACTCACCCTTTCTTATGATGTGTTTTTTTATAAGGGCAACAGAAGACTGAGGAATGATAAGATGAGTCTGTAACCATGCCATTGAGACCAAATAGATGCTTCTGCTCATTTTTTCATATTGTAAATGTTTGTTTTGGTGTTTGAACCTTGAGAGGTAGTATTTCCACTATTTAACACTTTATGCAAGTGTCTAGCTTTGTTTTACAATTTTAGGTGTACCCTGAACTAACGTTTTATGTTATTTGAACATTTATTTTATTAAAGTTATAAATTTTATAAAACGGTCTGATTCTTTTGCTTAAGTTGAAATAAGAGTTTGAAATTTATGTATGCATAAGGTAATGACCTTATTAATAGTTTTAGAGAGTCGGGTCATTACAATAATTAATTTATTTCAATTTAATTTTGATCAAAGATTTGAATTATTTATTAGTCTTGAAAGGTAAAAAGGAAAAAATAATAAAGCTAAACTTAGGGTATTGATATATATATAAGATTTTCTTAAGCCAAAAGGGGATTAATTTGCTAGATTAAGGTAATTGGTAGCCTTACGATTGAAATGCCTCTTAATAAATATTTCAATTTTTGTTATACGGTTTTAGAAAAGTTTGCATGATATGTTTTCATGATTCAATACATTTTAGTCAAGCATACCATGAATTTCATGAGATGATATGATTTCATTTGGTGCAACCATTTATTGCATGTTGTAGGTTAGATCAGTTTGGTCACAATTGCCCTCCTATTTGTTACTATGTATATCTCATATTCCGTTTATTATGTGCACCTTCAAATTCACCGGATATGTAACGACCCACATTTGTACGCATACAGGAAATTAAATATCAAATAATAAGCAGGACAAAATTTTATTTAAAGGGGGTAGAAATTTAGAAGAAAAAAAATAATGAATAAATAAATTTGAAATTGGAAATTTATTCATTATCCAAAAGATAATGAATAAGGGAGCGAGCGGGAGCGAGAAAGTGGGAGAGAGCGAGAGCCACACCAGCGAGAAAACTGGAGAAAACGAGATTCTGAGAAGAAAGCTGCGCGATCGAAGAAAGAATCGGAGAGCGAGAAACCCAGCAAGCGTTGCTAGCGAGATTGAGGCTGGCGAGAGTAGAGAGAGCGAGAACCCTAGAGAGAGCGAGACTGAAGGAAAATTGGAGAGAGCGAGAATTATAGCAAGGAAGTTGGAGAGAGCGAGAGTAAAAAGAGCTATTCTTAATGAGACAGTAGGAAAGAGTGGGAGTGAGAGCGCGAGCGGGAGCGAGCGAGAGAGCGAGAGCGCGAGCGAGAGCGAGAAAGCTGGATAGAGCGAGACGGAAGAGAAAATTTGAGAGCGACAGTGGAGAGAGCGAGATTTCCAGCAAGAAAGCTGGACAGACTAAATTCCTAGCGAGAAAACGGGAGAGAGCGAGATTTTAAGAGCAGAGTGAGCGAGATTTGGACAGAAGCGCAAATTATGCATTGAATTTGGCCACGATCTTATAGATTATACATGGAAAAACCCTAAAATTGAATACAAACAAAGAATGATGACGTAAGGGCAAACATTAGCCAAGATTAGGTGTCTTATTGAGAGGAATCCATAATCCATAAGTAATTTTAAAGAAGCCACCTGTAGTTTATCAAATCATAAGGAATAATAAGGAATAATTATATCACCGCCAAGGTAAGTAGTTTATCTCACCCTCTCTTTAAATATTCTATGGTAGTGTACCTTTATTATGTTGCATGGTTATGTTAATTGTTATATTGCATTACATGTTTAGAACACGTTTCTCTACAAGGGACCCCATGCATTATGTTTGTTCACGATTACGTTAAAACCAAGTTTTAATTAGGTGTAAGTTATGCTTCCAGTCTAATCTTATGGTTATGCTAATGGTTTATGTTGGATGCGACTCTGGCCCTACTGACTGCATGACCCGCTAATCATCAGATGGGTTAGTTTCCGCTTAAGTCCTCATCTTTCTATCAGGGCGGAAAGATTTATGTTGGAAGCATAACGTTTATGCTAATGGTTGATGTTGGATGCGACTCTGGCCCTACTGACTGCATGACCCGCTAATCATCAGATGGGTTAGTTTTCGCTTAGGTTCTCATCTTCCTATCAGGGCGGAGAGATTTATGTTGGAAGCATAATGTTTATGCTAATGGTTGATGTGGGATGCGACTCTGGCCCTACTGACTGCATGATCCGCTAATCATCAGATGGGTTAGTTTCGCTTAGGTCCTCATCTTCCTATTAGGGCGGAGTGATTTATGTTGGAAGCATAACCGACCATCACATGTTATTATACGTTTTCGGTCCTAATCATATGTTTTCATGACATGTTGCTTGTGATTGTCCATTTGGTCACTACCCTACGTGAGAACTACTTACTGGGTATATTATGTACTCATCCTATATTTTTACAGACTTTGTAGGTAAGGACACAACGTAGATGGCAGAGTTGGATGTCGCTCAAATGGCCAACCATCAAACTCACTATCATAGGCATATAAATCTTGTACCACCACGCAAATTTTTTATGGATCCTGGTGTTTTGATAAATAAACTTTTTATATAGCTTTTCTATCTAATTAATAAAAGTTTAGATATGTTCTTTGAAATTTTCACCAAAACTCATTTCATGATAGAAAAGTTTAAGTATGCATGTCGTAGCGGTCGGATCATAATGTGTAAGGATCCGGGCGTTACAGTTTTGGTATCAGAGCCTTTGGGCCAAATAGGCTCTATTGCATTAGAAGAGTCGTGGTGTTTGATGGTTTGGCCTGTTAAGTGATGCCCATAGCCATGCCAAATACGCTGGTAAGTGGAATTTTCAAACAAGTAATTTAGTAAATAATAAGGTATGAGTTAAAAAAAAAAAATGATTTGAGAATACATGACGTTCCATCCTTCAATATTTGACGAATCATCTGTACATCGAATTATAACATTGAATTGGATAGAAATAGAACTATTTTCCGCCATATGAACATCTTAGAAGAACAAAAAGTAAATTATGCCACCTTCATGTTAAGAGGTGATGCAAAGTTCTGGTGGGACTCCACACAAAGAACAGTCAAAGGTATAGTCCCATGGCAGCAATTCAATCAGGCTTTTTACAACATGTATTTCCCTTTGAAAGTGAGATATCAAAAGGAAGTGGAATTTCTTAATCTTCGTCAAGAGAACATGTCGGTGGCAGAGTATGAACGAAAATTTGATCTCTTGTCTCACTCTGTCCCTCGGCTAGTGGACACAGAAGAGAAGAAGGTGGAAAAGTTTATTTTGGGGATTAAGAGAAGGCATTCGAGGCATTGTTACTGCTTTCTGACACAAAGAGTATGCCCTTGTCCTCGAATTGGCCTTACTCATGGAAATAGATCTTGCTGCCAAAACCTCAACTTCGGAATGAGAATTCATGCCAAATCAAAAGAAGAAATTCACTCAACAAGGCTTCCAACGTTCACAACGGCAAGCAAAAAAAAAAAAAAATTCCCAAAGCACTCAAGGCATACAGCCAGAACAGGAGAGTCGAACATTCATATATTTTAAGTGTAGAAATTGTGGAAAACACCATCAGGGACAATGTTTTCAAAACATAAGGGTGTGTTTCAACTGCGGCCAAATGGGTCACTATGCAAGGGCTTGCCCAAAGTTCATCAACCAAGTATCAACTGCCCAGACCACCCAGCCTACTAGTAACAAGGTTACCCAACAACAGAAAGGACGGGTGTTTGCTGTTACACGTCAAGAGGTAGAAAATAAAGATGCAGTGGTTACAGGTACATTACACATCCTCGAGTATTATGCCTTCACTTTCTTTGATTCGGGCTCTAGTCATTCATTCATCTCTACAACATTTGCACAACATGCTCAATTAACATCAAAGCCCTTAGGCTACATTCTATCTGTAGCTACTCCTGCCGGAGTATCTATGTTGGCCCACTCAGTAGTAGAAAACTGTGAATTGTCAGTATCAGGACATAAACTAGGGGTGACCCTTATCATCCTAGACATAAGTGATTTCGACATAATACTAGGTATGGACTGGTTAGCAGCAAACTATGCAAGCATAGATTGCCATAATAAAGAGGTCATATTCACCTTTCCAGCAGGAACCAAGTTTAAGTTTAAGAGTTCTAATACACAATCAGTCCCAAGAATAATTTCAGCCTTAAAAACTAAGCATTTGCTCAACCATGGAGCTTGGGCATATTTAGCAAGGGTAGTAGATCTACGAAACCAAAAGGATGAAATTAAGGCCATCCCTGTAATAAGAGAATTTGAAGATGTATTCCCAGAAGAGCTACCGGGTTTACCACCGAATCGAGAAATAGAATTTTGTATAGATCTAATTCCCGGAGCTGAACCAATATCTAAAGCACGATATAGAATGGCACCTGCAGAATTAAAAGAACTCAAAATACAATTACAAGAATTGTTAGATAAGGGATTTATACGCCCTAGCGTGTCTCCATGGGGAGCACCTATTTTATTTGTTAAGAAAAAGGATGGATCAATGCGTTTATGTATAGATTATCGGGAGTTGAATAAGTTGACAATAAAGAATAAGTATCCACTCCCACGCATTGATGACCTATTTGACCAATTACAAGGAGCGTCAGTATTCTCCAAAATAGACTTACGATCTGGATATCATCAACTGCGAATCAAGGAATCGGATATACCCAAGACTTCTTTCCGAACAAGATATGGGCATTATGAATTCGTTGTGATGCCCTTTGGATTAACGAATGCCCCAGCAGCCTTCATGGACTTGATGAATAGAATTTTTAAGGACCATCTTGATAACTTCGTGATCGTATTTATAGATGATATTTTGGTCTATTCCAAGTCTGAGAAAGAACATGAAAAACATCTTAGGGACGTTCTTTCCATATTAAGAAATAAAAAGTTGTATGCCAAATTCTCTAAGTGTGAGTTTTGGACGCGACAAGTTGCCTACCTAGGGCATATTGTAAAGCAAGAAGGAATCTTAGTAGATCCTGCTAAAACTGAAACAGGTAGCAAGTGGCCTCACCCAACAACAGTCAGCAAAGTGCGCAGCTTCCTTGGATTAGCAGGATATTATAGACGATTTGTGAAGAATTTCTCAAGTATAGGATTACCCTTAACCAACCTCACCAAGAAGAATAATCCTTTTGTCTGGAACCAAGCATGTGAGCGAAGCTTCCAGGAACTAAAGGAAAGGTTGACCACAGCCCCTATTCTCACTATACCTGACAGATTAGGGGGTTTAACTGTGTACAGTGACGCATCGAAGAAGGGGCTTGGTTGTGTATTGATGCAACACGGAAAGGTAATAGCATATGCTTCAAGACAACTAAAACCTTATGAACAAAATTATTCCGTTCATGACTGGGAATTAGCTGTCGTAGTCTTTGCCTTAAAGATATGGAGACATTATTTATATGGGGAAAAGATCCAAATTTATACAGATCATAAAAGCCTTAAGTACTTCTTTACCCAAAAAGAGTTAAATATTAGGCAACGAAGATGGTTAGAATTAGTCAAAGACTATGACTGTGAGATCCTTTATCATCCAGGAAAAGCTAACATTGTTGCTGATGCTCTTAGCAGAAAGTCAGCACATACAGCAACTCTAAGTACCATCTCCAAACACATAATAGATGATCTTGAAAGAGTTGAGATCTCACTAATACCAGAAACCTTCAAAACTCAAATAGCACAGTTAATTGCAAGACCTGCATTAAGGCAAAGGATAATTGATGCACAACAAATAGACAGATACCTAAACAAACAATGACAATCAGAGAATGGAGAAACCAATCAATTCTCTACAGCCCCAGACTCTGCACTCCTCTATCGTGGACGACTATGTGTACTAGATAATGAAGAAATCAAGAAAGAACTATTGAAGGAAGCTCATGAGTCATGCTTTTCAATACACCATGGGAGTACCAAAATGTATCGAGACTTGAAAGCACATTACTGGTGGGGTAACATGAAAAAGGATATAGCCGACTATGTAAGTAAATGTTTGGTTTGTCAACAGGTAAAAGCTCGACGAAAATGACCACAAGGACTCCTCCAGCCTCTAAATGTTCCATAATGGAAATGGGAACATATTTCTATGGACTTCGTCTCAGGACTCCCGAGAACTGTTAAAGGCCACAACATGATTTGGGTGATTGTAGATCGACTCACCAAATCGGCCCACTTCCTACCATGCAAAACTACTCATACTACGGAAGCACTAGCTCAAATGTACTTAAAAGAGGCCATCCGATTACATGGAATCCCAGTATCAATTGTTTCAGATCGAGACCCTCGTTTCGTCTCCAAGTTTTGGAAAAGTTTACAAAAAGCAATGGGCACACAACTAAATTTCAGTACAGCCTTCCACCCACAAACTGATAGCCAAACAAAACGAGTTAATCAAATCCTAGAAGACATGTTGAGGGCATGTACTTTGGATTTTATTGAAGCATGGGATTCGCAGATACATCTTATAGAATTTGCTTATAATAATAGTTATCAGGCGACAATTGGTATGGCTCCCTTCGAAGCCTTATATGGAAAGAAATGCAGATTCCCTGTACACTGGGATGAAATTGGGGAGCGAACACTACTAGGACCTAAATTGGTGCAGCAAACATCAGAGTCAATTAAGCTAATTCGGGAAAGAATGCGAACAGCTCAAAGCAGACAGAAGAATTATGCTGATAACCGTCGAAAAGAGCTAGAATTCAAAGTAGGAGATCACGTATTTCTAAAGGTAGCACCAATGAAGGGCATTTTGCGTTTCGGACAAAAAGGCAAGCTTAGCCTTCGCTTCATTGGACCCTTTGAAATATTAGAACGTATTGGCCAAGTAGCTTACCGATTGGCATTACCACCACACTTTCTACAATACATAATGTCTTTCATGTATCGATGCTTCGAAAATACGTGTTTGACCCATCACACATAGTAAATTATGAACCTCTACAAATAAGTGAAAACTTGGAATATGAGGAGACTCCGGTTTGCATCCTGGCAAAAGAGAAGAAATCGCTTCGTAATCGGAAAATAAGTTTAGTGAAGGTTCTCTGGAGAAATCAGCAAGTGAAAGAAGCTACATGGGAACGAGAAGAAGAGATGAAAGACAAATACCCTTATCTTTTTAAGAACCAAGAAACTTTTGAGGACGAAAGTTCATAAGGGGGAAAGAATGTAACGACCCAGATTTGTACGCATACAGGAAATTAAATATCAAATAATAAGCATGACGAAATGTTATTTAAAGGGGTGGAAATTTAGAAGAAAAAAAAAATAAAAAAATAAATTGGAAATTGGAAATTTATTCATTATCCAAAAGATAATGAATAAGGGAGCGAGCGGGAGCGAGAAAGTCGGAGAGAGCGAGAGCCACACCAGCGAGAAAACTAGAGAAAACGAGATTCTGAGAAGAGAGCTGCGCAATCGAAGAAAGAATCGGAGAGCGAGAAACCCAGCGAGCGTTGCTACCGAGATTGAGGCTGGCGAGAGTAGAGAGAGTGAGATCCCTAGAAAGAGCGAGATTGAAGGAAAATTGGAGAGAGCGAGAATTGTAGCAAGGAAGTTGGAGAGAGCGAGAGTAAAAAGAGCTATTCTTAGTGAGACAGTAGGAAAGAGTGCGAGCGAGAGCGGGAGCGGGAGCGAGCGAGAGAGCGAGAGTGGGAGCGAGAGCGAGAAAGCTGGATAGAGCGAGACGAAAGAGAAAATTTGAGAGCGACAGTGGAGAGAGCGAGATTTCCAGCAAGAAAGCTGAACAGTGTAAATTCCTAGCGAGAAAACGAGAGAGAACGAGATTTTAAGAGCAGAGTGAGCGAGATTTGGACAGAAGCGCAAATTATGCGTTGAATTTGGCCACGATCTTATAGATTATACATGGAAAAACCTTAAAATTGAATACAAACAAAGAATGATGACGTAAGGGCAAACATTAGCCAAGATTAGGTGTCTTATTGAGAGGAATCCATAACCATAAGTAATTTTAAAGAAGCCACCTGTAGGATGATTTGTCACACTGAGAAGAGCTGAAAACTACTATAAATAGGACCCTTTGCTAAAGATTTAACCCATTCTCAAAAAAATCTCAGTAACAAAGAATCGTGTGAAAGAGTAAGTGTGAGTGATGAAGTTCTGTGAGGATAAAAGAGAAAAGCTCGGGTAAGGTGCTGCCCAAATTTCCTTCTATTTTAAAAAGGGAAAGCTCTACCGATCAAATCATAAAGAATAATAAGGAATAATTATATCACCGCCAAGGTAAGTAGTTTATCTCACCCTCTCTTTAAATATTCTATGGTAGTGTACCTTTATTATGTTGCATGGTTATGTTAATTGTTATATTGCATTACATGTTTAGAACACGTTTCTCTACAAGGGACCCCATGCATTATGTTTGTTCACGATTACGTTAAAACCAAGTTTTAATTAGGTGTAAGTTATGCTTCCAGTCTAATCTTATGGTTATGCTAATGGTTTATGTTGGATGCGACTCTGGCCCTACTGACTGCATGACCCGCTAATCATCAGATGGGTTAGTTTTCGCTTAAGTCCTCATCTTCCTATCAGGGCGGAAAGATTTATGTTGGAAGCATAACGTTTATGCTAATGGTTGATGTTGGATGCTACTCTGGCCCTACTGACTGCATGACCCGCTAATCATCAGATGGGTTAGTTTTCGCTTAGGTTCTCATCTTCCTATCAGGGCGGAGAGATTTATGTTGGAAGCATAATGTTTATGCTAATGGTTGATGTGGGATGCGACTCTGGCCCTACTGACTGCATGACCCGCTAATCATCAGATGGGTTAGTTTCGCTTAGGTCCTCATCTTCCTATCAGGGCGGAGTGATTTATGTTGGAAGCATAACCGACCACCACATGTTATTATACGTTTTCGGTCCCAATCATATGTTTTCATGACATGTTGCTTGTGATTGTGCATTTGGTCACTACCCTACGTGAGAACTACTTACTGAGTATATTATGTACTCATCCTATATTTTTACAGACTTTGTAGGTAAGGACACAGCGTAGATGGCAGAGTTGGACGTCGCTCAAATGGCCAACCATCAAACTCACTATCATAGGCATATGCATCTTGTACCACCACGCAAATATTTTATGGATCCTGCTGTTTTGATAAATAAACTTTTTATATAGCTTTTCTATCTAATTATAATAAAAATTTAGATATTTTCTTTGAAATTTTCACCAAAACTCATTTCATGATAGAAAAGTCTAAGTATGCATGTCGTAGCGGTCAGATCATAATGTGTAAGGATCTGGGCGTTACAGGATACTATGTGAATACATCTCACATACATTAAGAACATGTTAAACTGTTTACTCTAATAGGCTATATTCAGATTTAGTACTTTAGATTATGTCCTAGTTCACAATATTAAGAGCATGTTGCATGTGTCTGCGTAGCCAGACTTCGGTAGTGGAGTTACTTACGAGTGTTTTAAATACTCATTATTTTTTAAAATGTTTTCCAGATAAGAGAAATGACGTAAAGGTGCTTGTCATGGGATCTATTGACGGTGCCATAGGACTAATGAAAATGCTTCATCTTAGTACCATGTTTTTTAGATTGTTTGGATTTTTTTCTATAAGAACCTTTGAGTTTTGAGCTATAAATTTTAAATTTTCCATTTTAATTATAATTTTTCATTGGATGCCGAATCAAATTTCCTTTTGTTATTTAGAAATTCTTATTTTATATCAAAATGATCAACTTGAAATTGCATTCATAATAGTAGTGACCTTAAATGGAACCATAGAGAGTCGAGTCAAAATATTTTTCCTCTGAAGTTGAAAGCCATAGGTGCTATCTAGTCCCTATCTACTGGAATCTACCTTGTCACGATGCCTGGAATTTGAATACTAATGTCGCTTTGGAATACTGATTGGCAGATGAGTGGGTTTGGATGGGTGCTTTGTGACCATTTTCGTCGTGCTTATCTGGCTAGGCTGAAGTTCACTCCCTGATGCTCTGAGATTAAGTTCCTTGAAGTCATGGTCCTTGTTGATGGGCTTTCATATGTTCAACGAAAAGTTTTTGTGGAATCAGACTATTTGGATGTGATTAACCTTCAGAATGATGTGACTATTTACCTGTCAAAGGTGTCATTTATTATAGAGGAAGTGAAGCTAAGGAGTTGTGACGTTGATTTTGTACACACTTTTCGATGTTTAACTTCATAACATATTCTCTCGCAAGGAAGGGTTTGGAAAAGTGGATTTATTCTTTTCTTTATACTCATACTCTCAATGGTTGTCTGCTATGTTGTCCTTTTCATGTTGTTCTTTTGATTTTATTGTTTAAAAAAAAAAAAAAAAAAAAAAAAAAAAAAAAAAAAAAAAAAAATTCTACAAATAGATGTATATGAGGGAAAACTATACATTTAATTTACCAATTTTTTGACAAAATTTTGACTTCAAATTCTAATTTTATTTTTTGTAATCAAATTGTAATCAAAACAGTTTTATTAATTAATTTCATATCATTGGAGCTTCAATCTATAGGTTCATAAGGTCCCATCGTTAGCTCAATGAGAACTGGTGAGAATCAAATTAATTCTGGTTTAATTTGAATTGTTTAAATTAGTTAAAGGGAATTAATTGTATAAGTTACAGTTAAGTAATGTATGTTGATTCATTATATAATATAATATATGTTGATACATTTTTATAAGAGAAATAAATATTTGAATATGATTCATATAAAAACTATATGTTAAAATTTAATGTAAATATGATTCATATTGAATTTTTATAGTTTTATGAGATAAATAAATATTTGAATATTCAAATATTAATTATATGAATAAGATTTACATAGGAACTATACCTTAAAATTAATATGAATATGATTCATATTAAATTTATATATTTTATTAACAAGTATTATAATTTGAATATGATTGAATTATTATTTATATGAATGTGATTCTATGAAAACTATAAGTTAAAATTAATGTGAATGTGATTCATATTAATACCTTGCATTATTTGAGAGAATAGCAAACTATAGCTTTTGTTATATGTGATATAATATTAACTACAGATTTTATATGTTGTATGTGATATAACATATAGTTTGTATATATATTAAATGGTTAGCATATATATATATGTATTAAATTCTAAATTTTGAATTTGAATTTAATAAAATTAAAGGGGAGGAATTTATAACTCTCTCACCCATTTTCTCAATCTCACTCTCACATAAAAACAAAAAATGGAGAGAACTGTTCTCTCTTGTTCTCTCTTTGGTTTCTTTGGTTCTCTGTGTTATACAGATGAGTTTTTATCGAGAAGATAATTCCTCTTAATTCTCTTCTTCTTCCTGCCAAATTTAAGTGCAAGCCCACACCTCTGCATGATTTTCGTCCCTGAGAATAACGAGGAAGACCTTATAGTGGTATTCGGTTGCGATGTTCATGAGATCGGAAATAGACGATGCAAATTGGAGAGGAATGAGAAAAATTGGTCTTCAAGGTTATGTGATTCCCTTTATATCTTTCTTCTCTATTTGATTAACATAGTAGATAACATCTTTAAGTTAATATTATTTATTGTTTCCATCTCTCTATATTTTTCTATTCTGTAAAACAAAGTTTAGAGGTTAATGCATTCAATTGTTTCCGCTGTGGGGAATATCAATTCCTTCAATAAAAAAATCTCAACTACCAAACAATCAATTTCTTTAAATTTACTCTGAGTTGATAAAAAACCAATTTGAAAATAACTCATATATAGGTACCCTCATTGTTTGCCGATCGATACTTCTATTCTTGTTTCCCCTGTATGTCTAATTCTTATGCAAATTTCGTAAACAACCAAATATAACCAAATACTTCAAGTTAAAATATAAAATTCCTACAAAAAGTTTACAAAAAGTTTAAAAAATCACAAAATCAGAATATGTCGCATGCATCAAATTTAGCAAAATGATGAAATTAAAGGGATCAGATTTCACAAAGAAAGCATTTGTGTGAGAACTTGCATCCCACATTTGGATTTTTACATAAACAAATTCAGTATAATAAAATAGAATATAAACATATAATATAACATGTAACAACCCAAATTTGTACACATACACTACAGGAAATTAAATGTCAAATGTTAAGCAGGACAAAATTTTATTTCAAGAGGTGATAAATGTAATACCCTAACCCTAATTTAGAAAGCAGGAAAACAAATAAAATATATAATTAAGAATGAAAAATATATAAATTTAATAGGAAAATCAGGTGGAAATTTAGAATTGGAAAAAAATAAGAAATTTATTAATTATCCAAAAATAATGAATAAGGGGGCAGAATCAGGGAGGATTAATTAGAAGTTAGACGCTAGATAATTTAGGAGACAAAAGGCAGTAGATAACTTTTTGTTTGGGCATTGCTCGTTGGAAGAATTGGAGGTGAATTAATTGCCCATATACTCCTAAAATTTGAAAGAGTTAAAAAGTGGAAGTGGAATCCACAAGCAATGAAGGCAACCCACGCGTGAAAACTAACGAGATTGGAGAGAAAATTAGAGAGAGAGAGAGTGGAGAGTGCGAGAATGGAGAGATAATTGGAGAGAGCGAGAGTGGAGAGAGCGGGATTGGAGAGAAAATTGAAGAGAGCGAGATTCCCAGCGAGAAAGTGGGAGAGAGCGAGAGCCATAAGAGCCAAACCAGCAAGAGCGAAAGTCACGAGAGCTAAACTAGCAAGAATGCTGGAGAGAGCAAGAGTCTGAGAACAGAAAGAGCGAGATTTGGATAGAAGCGTGGATTATGCATTGAATTTGGCCACAATCTTATAGATTATACATGAAGAACCCTAAAATGGAATACAAACAAAGGTTGATGACATAAGGGCAAACATTAGCCAACATTAGGTGTCTTATTAAGAGAAATTCTTAAACCTAATTAATTTTAAAGAAGCCATTTGTAGGATGAGTTGTCACACAGAGAAGAGCTGGAAACGACTATAAATAGGAGGCTTTAGGCTGGAAGTTAAAGGGATTCTCAAACAAAACTTAGTAGTAAAAATCGTGTGAAAAGGGTGAAGTAATTCTGTTAGTAAGAAGGAGGAAACGCAAGTGAAGTGTTGCCCAAATTTCCTTATAATTTAAGAGGGAAAGCTCTACCGATTAAACCATAAGGAATAACTAGGATCGCAGTCAAGGTAAGTAGTTTATCTCACCCTCTCTTTAAGTGTTTAATGGTAGTGTACCTTTAATATGTTGCATAATTATGTTATTGTTATGTTGCATTACATGTTTAAAATATGTTTATCGACAAGGGACCCCATGTATTATCCTTGTTCATAACAATGAAATAAGATTAAATTTTAATTAGATAAAGTTTATGCTTCTAAGGCTAGCAGGGCATGTATGATTGCACCTCTCTAGAACCAATTCTATGTCAAGTTTATGCTAGGGACTAACAGGGTTTGTATGGTTACACCCCTCTAGTCCAATCTTACATTTATGTTAATGGTTGATGTTGGATGCAACTCTGGCCCTACTGACTGCACGACCCGTTAATCATCAGATGGGTTAGTTTCGCTAAGTCCTCATCTTCTTATTAGGGCGGAGAAATTTACGTTTGAAGCATAACCGACCACCATATGTTATTATATATTTTTCGTCCCGATCATATGTTTTCAGGACATGTTGCATGTGATTGTGCATTTGGTCACTACCCTATGTGAGAACTACTTACTGGGTCGTAGCGGTCGGACCATCATATGTAAGGATCTGGTCCTTACAGTTTTGTATCAGAGCATTTAAGCCAATTAGACTCTACTAATTAGAAGAGTCATGGTGTTTGATGGTAGGCTTGTTAAGTGATGCCCACAGTTATGCCAAATACGTTGGTAAGTGGAATTTTTAAACAAGTAATTTAGTAAGTAACTTAGTAAACATAAAGTATGAGTCAAAAAAAAAATTAAAATTAGATCGCTTCCTTATTATTAAAAAAAGAATGTGTGTACCAGATGCCACCACAAAGGGCTCCAACACGACGAGGCAGACCTCGAAGTGAATCCACAAGGGATCAAAATCAAGGACATGGACAGACGCCTTACGTGTTACTTACACCTGAAGCGTTACGAATACTAATACAAAATATGAGCAATGGAAACACAACCTCATCCACCACACCAATAACCAACGATACAAATGACTCAAAGATCATTCGTGAATTCAGGCAGTTCAATCCTTCAACATTTGATGGATCATCTGTGGATCCAATTATAGCAGAGAATTGGATAACAGAAATAGAAATTATTTTTCGCCATATGAACATCCCAGAAGAACATAAAGTAAATTGTGCCACCTTCATGTTAAGACGCGATGCAAAGTTCTGATGGGAATCCACACAAAGAACAATCAAAGATTCAATCTCATGGCAGCAATTCAATTAGGCTTTTTACAACAAGTATTTCCCTTTGACAGTGAGATATCAAAAGGAAGTGGAATTTCTTAATCTTCGTCAAGAGAACATGTCGGTGCCAGAGTATGAACAAAAATTTGATCGCTTGTCCCAGTTTGTCCCTCGACTAGTGGACATAGAAGAGAAGAAGGTGGAAAGGTTTATTTGGGGATTAAGAGAAGGCATTCGAAGCATTGTTACTGCTTTCCGACACAAAGAGTATGCTCTTGCCCTCGAGTCGGCCTTACTCATGGAAGTAGATCTTACTGTCAAAACCTCAACTTCTATACGAGGATTCATGCCAAATCAAAAAAGGAAATTCATCCAACAAAGCTTCCAACGATCACAATGGCAAGCAAAAATTTCCTAAAGCACTCAGGGCGTATAGTCACAACACAAGAGTCAAACATTCACATATCCTAAGTGTAAAAATTGTGGAAAACACCATAAGGGGCAATGTCTACGGAACTTAGAGGTGTGTTTCAACTACGGCGAGATGGGTCACTATGCAAAGGCTTGCCCAAAGCTTATCAATCAAGTATCAACTACCCAGACCACCCAGCCTACTAGTAACAAGGTTACCGAACAACAAAAAGGACGAGTGTTTGTTGTTACACGTCAAGAGGCAGAGGATCAAGATGCAGTTGTTACAGGCACATTACCCATCCTCGGGTATTATGCCTTCACTTTATTTGATTCGGGCTCTAGTCATTCATTCATCTCTACAACATTTGCACAACATGCTCAATTAAGATCAAAGCCCTTAGGCTACATTCTATCTGTAGCTACTTCTACCGGAGTATCTATGTTGGCCCACTCAGTAGTAGAAAACTGTGAATTATCAGTATTAGGACATAAACTAGGGGTGACCCTTATCATCCTAGACATAAGTGATTTCGACATAATACTAGGTATGGACTGGTTAGCAGCAAATTATGCAAGCATAGATTGCCATAATAAAGAGGTCATATTCATCTTTCTAACAGGAACCAAGTTTAAGTTTAAGAGTTCTAATACACAATCAGCCCCAAGAATTATTTCAGCCTTAAAAACTAAATATTTGCTCAACCATGGGGTTTGGGCATATTTAGCAAGTGTAGTGGATTTACGAAACCAAAAGGATAAAATTAAGGCCATTCCTGTAATAAGAGAATTTGAAGATGTATTCCTAGAAAAGGTACCAGGTTTACCACCTAGTCGAAAAATAGAATTTTGTATAGATCTAATTCCCAGAGCTGAACCAATATCTAAAGCACCATATAGAATGGCACTTGCAAAATTAAAAGAACTCAAAATACAATTACAAGAATTGTTAGATAAGGGATCTACATGCCCTAGCATGTCTCCATGGGGAGCACCTGTCTTATTTGTTAACAAAAAGGATGGATCAGTGCGTTTATGTATAGATTATCGGGAGTTGAATAAGTTGACAATAAAGAATAAGTACCCACTCCCACGCATTGATGACCTACTTGACCAATTACAAGGAGCCTCAGTATTTTCTAAAATAGACTTACGATCTGGATATCATCAACTACGAATCAAGGAGTCTGATATACGCAAGACTGCTTTCCGAACAAGATATGGGCATTATGAATTCATTGTGATGCCCGTTGGATTAATGAATTCCCCAACAGCCTTTATGGGCTTGATGAATATAATTTTTAAGGACTATCTTGATAACTTCATGATCGTATTTATAGATGATATTTTGGTCTATTCCAAGTCTAAGGTAGAACATGAAAAACATATTGGGGACGTCCTTTCCATATTAAGAAATGAAAAGTTGTATGCCAAATTCTCCAAGTGTGATTTTTGGACGCGACAAGTTGCCTACCTAGGGCATATTATTAAGCAAGAAGGAATCTCAGTGGATCCTGCTAAGATTGAAACAGTTAGCAAGTGGCCTTGCCCAACAATAGTCAGCGAAGTGCGAAGCTTCCTTGGATTAACAGGATATTATAGACGATTTGTGAAGAATTTCTCAAGTATAGCATTACCCTTAAATAACCTCACCAAGAAGAATAATCCTTTTGTCTGGAATCAAGCATGTGAGCACAACTTCCAGGAACTAAAAGAATAGTTGACCACGACCCTATTCTCACTATACCTGACGGATCAGGGGGTCTAACTGTGTACAGTGACGTATCGAAGAAGGGGCTTGGTTGTGTATTGATGCAACATGGAAAGGTAATAGCATATGCTTCAAGACAATTAAAATCTTATGAACAAAATTATCCCGTTCATGACTTGGAGTTAGCTGCCGTAGTCTTTGCCTTAAAGATATGGAGACATTACTTATATGGGGAAAATATCCAAATTTATACAGATCATAAAAGCCTTAAGTACTTCTTTACCTAGGAAGAGTTAAATATGAGGCAACAAAGATGGTTAGTATTAGTCAAAGATTATGATTGTGAGATCCTCTATCATCCAAGAAAAACTAACATTGTTGCTGATACTCTTAGCAAAAAGTCAGCTCATACAACAACCCTAAGTACCATCTCCAAACACGTAATGGATGACCTTAAAAGAGTTGAGATCTCACTAATACCAGGAACCTTCACAACTCGAATAGCATAGTTAATTGCAAGATCTGCATTAAGGCAAACATAGCCCCTGCTTTATTGGACCCTTTGAAATATTAGAACGTATTGGCCAAGTAGCTTATCGATTAAAATTACCACCTACCCTTTCTACAATACATAATGTCTTTCATGTATCGATGCTTCGAAAATACGTGTTTGACCCATCACATGTAGTAAATTATGAACCTCTATAAATAAGTGAAAACTTGGAATATGAAGAGACTCCAGTTTGCATCCTAGCAAGAGAGAAGAAGTCACTGCGTAATCGGGAAATAATTTCAGTGAAGGTTCTCTAGACAAGTCAGCAAGTAGAAGAAGCTACATGGCAACCAGAAAAAGAGATGAAAGCTAAATACCCTTATCTGTTTAAGAACCAAGAAACTTTCGAGGACGAAAGTTCTTAAGGGGGGAAGAATGTAACAACCCAAATTTGTACGCATACACTACAAGAAATTAAATGTCAAATGTTAAGTAGGACGAAATTTTATTTAAAAGGGGTGATAAATGTAATACCATAACCCTAATTTAGAAAGCAGGAAAACAAATAAAATATATAATTAAGAATGAAAAATATATAAATTTAATAGGAAAATCGGGTGAAAATTTAGAATTGGAAAAAAAATTATTAATTATCCAAAAATAATGAATAAGGGGATAGAATCAGGGAGAATTAATTAGAAGTTGGACGCTAGCTAATTCAGGAAACAAAGGGCAGTAGATAACTTTTTGTTTGGGCACTGCTCGTTGGAATAATTTGAGGTGAATTAATTGCCCATATACTCTTAAAATTTGAAAGAGTTAAAAAGGGGACGTGGAATCCACAAGCAGTGAAGGCAACCCACGCTTGAAAACAAGTGAAATTGGAGAGAAAATTGGAGAGAGAGAGAGAGTGAAGAGAGCAAGATTCCCAGTGAGAAAGTGGAAGAGAGCGAGAGCCACGAGAGTAAAACCAGCGAGAGCGAGAGCAAGAGCCACGAGAGCCAAACCAGCTAGAAAGCTGGAGAGAGCGAGATTCTGAGAACAGAAAGAGCGAGATTTGGACAGAAGCATGGATTATGCGTTGAATTTGGCCAGATCTTATAGATTATACATGGAGAACCCCAAAACTGGAATACAAACAAAGGTTGATGACGTAAGGGAAAACGTTAGCCAAAATTAGGTGTCTTATTAAGAGAAATTCTTAAACCTAAGTAATTTTAAAGAAGCCATTTGTAGGATGAGTTGTCACACAGAGAAGAGCTGGAAATGACTATAAATAGAAGGCTTTAGGCTGGAAGTTAAAGAGATTCTCAAACAAAACTCAGTAGTAAAAATCGTGTGAAAAGGGTGAAGTAATTTTGTTAGTTAGAAGGAGGAAACGCATGCGAAGTGCTACCCAAATTTCCTTCTTATTTAAGAGGGAAAGCTCTACTTATTAAACTATAAGGAATAATAAGGAATAACTAGGATCGCAGTCAAGGTAAGTAGTTTATCTCACTCTCTCTTTAAGTGTTTAATGGTAGTGTACCTTTAATATGTTGCATAATTATGTTATTGTTATGTTGCATTACATGTTTAAAATATGTTCATCGACAAGGGACCCCATGTATTAGTCTTTTTCACAATGATGAAATAAGATTAAATTTTAATTAGATAAAGGTTATACTTCTAGGGCTAGCAGGGCATGTATGGTTGCACTTCTTTAGACCCAATTCTATGCCAAGTTTATGCTAGGGACTAATAGGTTATGTATGGTTGCACCCATCTAGTCCAATCTTACTTTTATGTTCATGGTTGATGTTGGATGCAACTCTGGCCCTACTGACTGCATGACCCGCTAATCATCAGATGGGTTAGTTTCTGCCTAAGTCTTCATCTTCCTATCAGGGCGGAGAAATTTACGTTAGAAGCATAACCGACCACCACATGTTATTATATGTTTTCTGTCTCAATCATATGTTTTTAGGACATGTTGCATGTGATTGTGCATTTGGTCACTACCCTATGTGAGAACTACTTACTGGGTATATTATATACTCATCCTATTTTTACAGACTTTGTAGGTAAGGATACAACGTAGGTGTCAGAACTGGACGTCGCTCAAATGGCCAACCATCAAACTCACTATTATAGGCATATGGATCTTTGTATCACTACGCTAATGTTTTATGGATCCTGGTGTTTTGTAAAATAAACTTTTTATATAGTTTTCTACCTAATTAATAAAATCTCATATATGTTCTTTTGAGATTTTTGCCAAAACTCATCTCATGATAGAAAAGTATAAGAATGCATGTCGTAGCGGGCAGACGATAATATGTAAGGATCCGGTCGTTACATAACATGCCTTTTGGAAAAAGATTAGAATCATTCTTATCTTTGTAGATTCCCAAGTTTCAACGAATGGCTCCTCCAGCGATCTTGATCATGAACTATTTCTTCAACAATCTTGAACACTACCACAAGAGTAACCTTATTATTCTCTAGGTGGTATCTAACTATTGGGAGAGAGAGAGGAGAAAATGGTTTTGGAGAGTAGAGAGGATTCTATTTGTGGCTTAGGGAAAATTTTTCACAATAACACTTCTATGTTGTGTATTGTTAGTGTCTGTCTCGGTGTCTCCCAAAGGATCAAGCTTTTTTCCTAATCCTTTTCATATTCATTTTTCTACAATTAATTAATTAAATAACACTTATTTAATTAATTAGCACAATAAAATAACAATTGTTTAATTTAATTTTTATGAATTAAATAACTATTTATACATTTAATCTAATTTAATGTATATATATCTAATTATCATAAACATCCTATGTATATGTGTAGTACATCTTTTTTAATTAATTCTTTGTGAATCTAATTCACTTGAATTAATTTCCAATCAATGTGAATTATAGATCATATCCATAATCAATTATATATCAATCACATTAATATCTTTCAATGAGCTAATGAGGGGACCTGGTGGACCTGTAGATTAAAAGCTATAACGATATGAGATTGATTGGCTAAACTCATTAACCAAGTTAATCAATAATCGTTAAATGTGACACTCCACTACAGACCCACAACTTTACTCTTCTCACTACAAATATATTTCTGTGTCCAATAATATAGACTAATAACAACAAGTTAGTCCTTCACGAGTGTTCATAACCCACAATTTATTAGATATAAGGTTATTAAGAAAAAATAGACAAACAACAAAAACAATAACATTTGTTGAATTAACATTTATAACTCTTTATGGATGACAGTCAATTAATAACATTTACTATCTACAAGTTTTAGGGCATAACACCTAACAAACTCCCACTTGAACTAAAATTATAGTCAATGGGTTGTACATGATATCATAATCCAAAAGACGGGATTACTGTAAATAAATATAATAAACTAAGGCATCCATATACCCATTACATATATCCAATTTGTCCTAGATTATACAATGTACATGTCTCGTAGCCCAAGACTCTCCAGTTGACCCTCAAACACTTTAGCCGAGAAAGAGCCTTTGTAAAAAGACCAGCAATGACTACTTTCCTACTATTGTCACACTATAAGGTGATAGGCAAGACCATATTTGGAATCTCTTCCAAATCGCTTAGGAACTTCTTGAGTCAAATTGCTTCATTTGCTGCTTCACAAGCAGCTACATACTCAGTTTCCATTGTGGAATATGCAATACATCCTTGCTTCATACTATGCCACACTACAGCTCCCCCGTTCAGTGTAAACATTGATTTTGACGTTGATTTCCTAGTATCCTTGTTAGTTTACAAATCAAGGTCGGTGTATCTTGTAAGGATCAAATCCTTTGCTCCATATACCAACGTATAGTCCTCTGTTCTCCTAAGATACTTGAGGATGTTCGTAGCCGCAGTCTAGTGGTCTAACCATGGATTGGACTGGTACTTACTGACTATTCCTATTGCATAACAAATATATGACCTAGTGTAGAGAATAACATACATTAAGCTCCCCACAGCTAAGGCATATGGTACATGTCATATCCTCAACTTCTTAAGGTATCTTAGGATATTGTTCCTTAGACCAAGTGCTTGAATGGTAATAAACCTTTTGTAAAGTTCTGTATCGAATATAAGTCAACATTTTGTTGATATAAGTTGCTTGAGACAGAGCCAACGTGTTGTTCTTACAATCTATAATGATTTGGATCCCAAGTAAATAATGCGGCTCACCTAAATCTTTCATTTTGAATTGGGCTACAAATCTAATGTCAGTGAGGTAGCTTACATGATTCATAATGAGTAGGATATCATCCACATAAAGTACTAGAAAAGCTACTTTATCGTTGATAATTTTCTTGTAGATACAAGGTTCATCAATATTTTGATCAAAACAAAAATATTTTATCATTGTATCAAATCTAATGTTCCAAGATCTGGATGCCTGTTTCAACCCATAAATGGATCGATTCAGCTTGCAAACTTTATGCTCCTAACCTCAGGTTATGAACCCCTTGGCCTGAGACGTAAAGATGTTTTCTTCAAAATTGCAATTCAGAAAAACAGTTTTGACATAAATTTGCCATATTTCATAGTCGTAATATGCATTGACAAGAGAATTCTTATAGACTTATGCATAGCAACAGAGGAAAAAGTTTCCTCATAGTCAAATTTTTCCCTCTGGGTATAACCCTTTGCTACAAGTCTAGCTTGAAGGTTTATACCTTTTTGGCTACATCTCTCTTTCTTTTATAGATCTATTTGTACCCTATGGATTTTACCGCTTTAGGTGGATCTACAAGATCCCACACTGAATTGGAGTACATAAACTTCATTTCAAGGTCTATGGCTTTGACCCATTTCCTTGTTTACATCATTCATTGCCTGTTTATAGGAAAACAAATCTTCAACACCATCATTTGGCATGACAACCTGAGTTTCAATTAAACCCAAGTACCAGTCAGGTTATATCATAACCTTCCCACTGCATCGAGGCACCCTCAATGATTGAAAAGGACGAGACGGACCTAAAGTGTTGGTTGCTTCATTAACTCTTGATGAAGGACCAGCTCCAACAACAACCCTTGTTGATGAACACATTTCATTTCCTTAGGATAAACAACAAATTGGTAAAATCTTGAACGAGGTTCTAACTTTTTAGGATTTGTCACTAACACATGTGCAGGACAACCCCAAATTTTGAAGTAATGTAAACTTGGTTTACGCCCCCTCCATAACTCGAAAGGTGTTTCAGAAACACTTTTTAAGGGAACATTGTGATGGAACGAACAAATGCGTAACAGAAGAATTTAACGGATCTAAAGTACTCTAATTAGATTAATTTCAAAAAATAAGCATGCAATTAAATTAAGAACAAAAGGAAAGAAGCTATACAACCTTTGTAGTGTCAAATCTTCTTTAAATCACCTCCAATCTCCTCACGAATGGTCCGTAGATCACCATGAGAGTCTTCCTGGCTATTCTCCAGCTTTAAAACACGATGGTGATCGGGTGCATGACTAATTTCGAGAGAAAAATGTTAAAGATTTGAGAGAAAATAGGTTAAGACTATCAAATAATCTCATAAAAGTGCACTTGGCCAGGAGAGCTAATATTCATAAAACACTTCTTTTTTATAGGCCATATCATGCAAAACATGCAACTTTGAGTTTGATGAGAATTTGACACTAAAAAAATCCACAAATTCAAAGTGGTATTAGTGGGGCAAATGTCTTCAATTGAAAACAATTGTTAGAAATGTGATAACTGGCAGAAATGCCAGTTATTATAAGACTTTTATTTAGAATTATGAGGGCTAATAAGAAGAAAATGCGGTGATAATACTTAGAATTTGCGTTACTCCGTGCCAAAGTGTCTATTTTTGTAGCTATCGCAAGAATCAAATGAATGTGTTGGAAATAAGCAATCGCAGACAAACGCATGTGTTGAAGCCAGGCGACTGCAAAGACAAATGCATGCGCTGAAAGTTGGATCGCATGCGTCCATCGTATGGAAGTTGCGGTGATCAAGTAAATGTGGTAATCACTTAGAGATTGCGGCCACAAAGTGATAGCCATAATAGAGGATCGCAAGATGGGTAGAACGCATTGATACTTCAGCTGAATCAAGCTGGACACATACTTTGAAAGTATCAACAAGATAAGACGATGCGACAATGCCCATACCGCGAAAAAAACAGCAGTGAGCCATAACGCAATCATGATAGCTGTCGGCGTTTAAACTCTATAAATAGCCCTTTGGACCTTCATTTCAAGACATCTGAACTTCTGCCTCAAGGCAGAGGTTTGCAATCACAAATGAAAGCTTGAGCAAGATTTTCAGTGAGAATTCTTCATCTCCACAAACCAGATCGAGTGACAACCAGAGCTTTCGTTGGAGATAGAGCTCGAGAGAGACATCTCTACCATTCATCCATGGCACCACCGGCAGCCTTGATGCAGAGTCCTTCATTTCTCTTCTAACCTCTGTATTGTATTATATTTTAGCTTAAGATATTAAGACATTTTGTAATCAATGCATCTCTTGATTCCTTCAATGCTATCTTCTTCATCATCTTTATCTTTATCATCATTTACCTTCATCATTTATTTATCAAAGGCAATCACATACTTAATCGTGTAGGCTAGAGATAGGACGCATATAGCAACCCACCGAGAGGTGTGTGTTGTGCGAGTATAGTGAGTTAATCCTCTTTGCCTGGTGAAAGGTTGTAACAACGCTTGTCTATGGGTTGTTGCATTGCTTGTCTATAAGTTAAATAGCTGCGTCTAACTGCCTGAGAAGGTAAGAGATGGAATGCACTAAAGCAAAGTATGCATTGTTCCTAGAGATAGGCACAATCTTATGCTCGACGCAACCATGTACTATAGAGATATAGTCATGCGGCTGACCACCGAGAGGTGTACGATGCGTTAGTGTGACGAGTTGGGATTACTCGAGCGATTTAAGATAATAAACATTACTATGCATTAATGGTTGTTATGTATCTACCTATTCTCATCGCAAGTCTTCTATTGCTCAATCTGTTTAGTTAGGAGTAGGAGTAGTGTGTAAATCCATTAAACCTTTTTTTTTAAATTTTATTCATCACCTCAAACGCATTGCTTCACAAGCATTATTGAGTGACAAGTCCCTGTGTTCGACCTTAAATTACCCGAGAAACTTGTGTTTGCGTTATACTTGGCGCGAGCGTAAGAAAACTTGTGATAGGAACGTGTGGTCATTGCATACTAGGTTAACACATTTTCATTCCAATGCATGACCTTTGATGCATGGGCGTAAACGCATAGCATAAGCTATGTCTAACGCATGATTGCGTGCACCACCCCATCCCTAATTTTCCTTCCAACACAATGCAAATGTTTGAATTTCCCACTCAAAATTGTTGGATCTTTTCATAACAAGATCAAAGGTCAAAATTTGACCCTTAAAGTCCAAAGTCAACAATTTTGACTTTTCAAAAGTCAACATTTTGACTTTTATTGCATTCTTACTTAGTCAACAATTTTAAATTTTGATGCAATGTTGACCTAGTCAACTATTTTGACATTGAATGCAATTGTGACCAATTGTATTTAATTTCAAAATTAATTTTAATAATTAATTTTAAATTTATATTAATATTAAATAATTAATTAAACAATTTGATTAATATAATTTAATATTAAATCCAACACTATAACAATCACTATGAATCTCTATTCATAATCTTGATATTTAAATCTTATTTAAATATTTCTTGATTTCTCTCTTTTTATGTTTAATTTACAATTAAACATTAGGTTAAATATATCGTACATATTTAACACTTTGCTCCAAAAACCGAATTCAAACACTTCCAATTCATTCATCACACTATTCTAAGGTTTAGTCCGATATGACCTAGTAGGAGGACTTCATGGACCTACAGATCATGGGCTCCAACGATTCGAGATTCACCAGCTAAAATTTTTACCCAATTAACTAACATTTGCTAACTACCGGGTCATTCTACTAAACTTAGTAGTTTCACTTCTCTCAATATAAATATACTTATGTCCACTTGATATAACCAGAATCAGTAAGTCAACCCTTCATAGGTTGTTTGTAATAACGACTAGGTAAAAAGTTGTTTTACCCTCGAGATTACATCTTGCTTCTTCAATCCTACTGATCCTTTAATCAAGAGTTGATTTGTGATCCAATAACTAAACCGAATCCCTCTCGAGCCAAGGAGAACATGGAGCCCCTTATTCAAGTTCTGTAGTTTGCACTTAAGGGAACAACCTCTTTACTATCCCTAAAAGCGGGAAGGAGTGAATTCCGTATTGCACCCTATGTCACTAGATATCTACTCGATTATACCCCTGAAATGGGAGGCTTATTGAGTCGGCGTTTGAGTCAACCCTCACCCATGCAAATCTAAGGATAATCCCGAGTAAACAAGAGTTCATAGTTAGCTTAGGAATAAGGTCAAGTTACCTAGGCCACCGCTTTGAAATATTCAGTCTTAAATAGTAAACAACGTTATACAGTAAGAGTGACTTATTTCTTGGTACGATCTTTTACAAACTTTTTGCATTGGATGCCCCCGCTCGCATGTCATTACATGAACGATTCAAGATCACATTGTTTGTACTAAATATAAAGTGGGTCACATCCAATGGTGTCCCCAAGATAACATACCTAGCCTTATCCATATACTATAGACCGTTTAGACTATTTACTCGAACTTGATCCACTTTTATGTCATTACATAAAGTCCAAGTATTCAAGTAATAGCCACAGATCATAGTTTATTTGATTTAGGTTCTTTCTATAATGAAATGAGCAATTCATACATTCAATAACAACTTTATTAAATAAAACCTCAATAACATCTTTATTAATAACATAATAAGTTTATTGTTTACAAACCACGAATTTTAGGACATAAAAACGTACACATTGTTCAAGATGTGAACTACAGTCTCTACTGCATACCCCCAAAATGAGTTGGGCAATCGAGCATAACTCATCATATAACTAACCATATCAAATGAGGTTTTATTTTTTCTTTCTAATACACCATTCTACTAAGATGTACCAGGTGCTGAGAGTTGGATTGAATTCCATGTTCTATCATGTAGTCCTGGAATTCTAAATCTATGTACTCTTCATCTCGATCAGATTTAAGTGTTTTAATTGTTTTACCTAATAGGTTTTCAACTTCAGCCTTATACTCTTTGAACTTTTCAAAGGCTTCAGACTTATGTTCTATAATAAGTAACCATACGTTGAATAATCATCTATAAAAGAGATGAAGTATCCGTACCCTCCTTTAGCCTTTACATTCATTTGACCTTAAAGATCCGAATGTATGAGTTTTAAAGGTTCTTTGGCTCTACAACTTTTTCCCCTAAAAGGTATTTTAGTCATTTTTCCATCGAGACAAGATTCACATAGAGGTAATGAATCATCTTCTAACTTGCTTAGAAGTCCATTCTTTACCAATCTTCATATTCTATCAAGATTTATGTGGTCTAATCTCAAATGCCAGACTCATCAGACTCTGATTGAGGCTAGCCTTCCTTCTTTTTTATGCTTTTGGTAGTATTTTTTTTTCCTTCCTTTAGTTTCATTTTTGTTATTTTTGTAGTTTTTTCTTTTCTTTTGGTTTTTTCTAACTTCTTTTTTTTTTTTGTAGGTTTGTTTTGTTTTTGTTTTTCTTTTATTTTTCATTCTTTGGTAGGTCTCTCTGAAGCTTTAACAGAAAAGCCAATGCGAAGAGAAGAAGCCCAACCACCACCATCTCGTGTGCGACGTGTTTTTAGAGGAGGTTTTCTATTCCCTTGCTCTTTTTATTTTTGAGCTATACTTAAGATACATTAGGGAGAATGTATCATTTTAATATTGGGGGTGGGGTACTTGTTGGGTAGCTTTAATTTTAGCTTGGGGTCCTTGAGCTCCGTGCTTGGACTATGCTTTGTGTGCTTTGGTTTTCTTGTTTGCTCTGTTGCTCTATTGTTATGATGAGTAGTTTATAATGCACTCTTTCTGTGATAGAATTTGCATGAAAGAACGTTAGGAAAACATGATCATGATTTTTAGCCCATTTTTATTTTTATTTTTTTTTTTGTGTCCCATACATCTTTAAATCATTGTTTTGCAAAATTAAAGTCTTGCATACTTGGGTTATTTGGTTTTTATTTCTTTTGTCACCCCGAAACGTCCACCTTTGACTTAGGAGTAATCACACTTATTGTAGAGAAAAATTAGACAAGGTGGATAAAATAAGGCCTATTGTGTATAAAAAAAAAAAGAAAAATAAAGAAAAGAAAAATGCATAAAATAATGTGTGTGTGTGCATGGATAAAGGTGAACAGAACTACCTCCTCTATGTCTAGTTAGGGCCCTACGAGAAAAGAGTGGATAGGTTCCTGGCGGTGGGAGCACATTTCATAGTTCCTTCTTGATTGCAAATTTGGTAGGTCCAAGGATGATAACCGAGCCAGAGTAGAGGAAAAATGGGATGAAAGCCTTATAAAACTTTTCCAGGCCGTGAAGCTTAACTAGCAAGACTTTAGGTTCACTTATGCATGAATAGATTAAGAATCATTCTTAAAATTGTGCTTCATTGATTGATTTTAACTGAATTTCGTTCTTGATTGCAAACTTTATTCTTACTGACTGTTGAGACTAGAGTAACAACTTCGCAACTAGAGCTAACATGTCTTAGTTTGTTTGACTGTGTGCTTCTACCATCCTCGTGACGAGCATGAATTAAGTTGGAGGTGTTTGATAGCTCTAAAAAAGAGCTATTATTCCTAGCTAATGAGCTTGTTGCTGGATTTTATGTGTTTATTGCCCTATTTTACAGGTACCAAGTAATCAAAAGGTAGAACCAAGAATTTGGAGCTAAACGGGGTTAATTTAAGCAAATTCAAATTGATTTAAGCAACCGAGCTTCAAAGAGGCAAAAATGACTAAAAAACACCTGGACAGCATCGCAACGCTCAACATTTGCCTAAATCCTTTTGACGTCATAAGACAAAATGCCAGTGTTCAGGACAGCGTTGCGATGCTGTCAATAGCGTTACAATGCTCCGAATAATTTGATGCTAATCAGCGGCATGCATGCATTCCATCTTCAGCCCAGACGCAGGGCAGCGTTGACGCTGCGATTAATTCTTTAAATTATTTTCTTTGGTTTTAGGTCAAAAGATGCAGAAAATTCTTGGAGGCTAAAGGATATGAACTTGGAGATTATGGAGGCCGAGGAGTGGCTTTACTATCTTCTTTTCCTTTAATCTCTTAAGTAACATTAGGTTAGATTTTAGTTTTATTTTGGATTGTAAACATGTATTGGCTTGAACTCTTAAATTTGTCTATGAATTTATGAGTTAATCTTCATCTAGTTTCTTAGGTCAAGGATTCAATGTCAATTTCGTGAGTCATCTGTTTTTATTGATTCTTGCAATTCAGAATTGTGTTTCTTTGATCCGGTTTAAATTCCAGAGCATGATTATTGATATTGACTTTCATACTTTATCGTGCATGTTAATGGTTCTTATTGTTGTTAAGGTCCTCAGTAGCAATAGTAAATTAGACATTTGATGGATATTCCTAAAATGTCTAATTGCTAGATTCAAAGATAAAATTGGTTAATTGAATATGGATCTCCTGACAATTATGCGACGTAATTGAATCCTAAATCATAATGCATGTGTTTTTATTTCTACATGGCCACTATCGAACCCGATTGAATTTAGAAATATGTAGATTAGTTAGGGTTTGACCTTTCCAATCTTAATAATTAGGGCGTTTGATTGATTTTGATTTAATTAGTTTTCGGTCTTCGTAGAAACTGGTTAAATCGCAACAATTTGGTAGTTATGCATGCATAATTCGAACGCATAGTCAATTGGCAGAAAACGATGATTGAAATTACATTGAATGCCTAACTTGATCTGAGAACTAGATGAACTAATTACTGTTTATATTTATCCCTTGCAATTTATTTTCCTGCATGTTTTCAAATTAATCAAAATCCAAAACCCCGTTTTTACTGTTTTTCCATAGTAAAATTTAACTTAAGAGGGAATCAATTCTATGTCTCCCTATGGTTCGACCCCGGACTCATCACTATTGCTACGTTCTTGTAGTAATAGGAGTAGTTCGGGAGTTTAAACTTTTTTTTAATTCCTGGCTCTTTTCGGGACTTAAATGACACTGAAAAGGGCTCGACAACAATATAAGGTCAAAGTATATAGACGTGGAGTTTCTAGTTGTTAAAGAAAGAGTTCAAAATGGTCAAATTTCGATAGAACATATTGGAATAAACTCTATGGTGGTAGATCCATTGACTATAGATTTACCACCTAAAGTTTTTCATGAGTATGTTACTCATATTGGTGTTAGTCACTTTTTTTATTCCATGGTTTAGTGGGAGTTTGTTATTAAGGATGTTTTTTTGACAATATTTTGTTTATTTTCTATATAGAATAAAGTTGATGGTTTATATTTGATTATCTAAACTTATTTATCATGCATGCAGTTTAGAAAATGTGGTTTAACATAAAGTTTTTAGGAATGATCTCACTAAGGAATTTGGACCAATTAGAAACAGGCATGATAGTTTCCATGCTATCTATCCATACTTGATCTATGTCATTGAATGTAATAGAATTGGTGATCGAGGAAGGTTTAGTTACAAGGGTAGTGACGAAAGCAGCCTTGATACCATGCTAATACAGGAGATTGAGTAGATTGAACTAAAGGGAAATTCTATTATTGAAATAACCTATTTATGCGCGCTTAAGATTTATGTGATTTAATTACATTTGGTACACAAACATAGCCAAAGTCTTGTTAAACACATTTAAATAATAATACGTATAATTAAAGTATAGGCTATGTATGTGGATTAATATTTTATCATATTAGGTTATTTTATTAGATTTGACCCTATTATGTTATCTAATTAATTAAGACCCTAGATTTCTAATTGAGTATGAACTTAATGAGTAGAAGCTCATTCTTAGTTAACTAGGGTTTAATGGGAACCCTAATTGAACTAGTATATAAAGAGACCTTAGAGCGATGGTCTCCAATAGACCAAAATAATAAAGCACTCTTTCTTTCTTGACTCCCATCTAAAGAGAGTGATTTGGAGTTTTGGTTGAGGAAGACTATAGTCATCTTAAAGTCATCATCATCTTGAAGCTATCATCAATCTCAATGGAATTCGGTATGTTATTTATTCTTGGCAATTTGGCATGAATGATCATAGGGTTAATCTATTCAAAATACATTTAAAATAATTATGCTGACATTCTTAACTTTTTTTTTTTCCTTTTTTTACAATATGAGAGGCACAAGTATCAAACCTCTAACTCTAAAGATGATAGTATAATATACATTTATTATTTTTTTTAAAAAAAATATGAGGGATAGGGAATCACACCTCTTACTCTAAGGTTGAAAGTATAACATATATATGTGTGCATATAAAATATGTTACTTAAATTTGATTATGATCTAAATGCTAAACATTAGTTTTAGTTTCAAACATGATTGCATATTCGAAGCTAAAATATTTGACTATTTTTAGTTTCATTTCAAACATGATTGTATATAAACATTAGTTTTAGTTTCAAGTTAGATTTGCTGAAAGTTTTTATTTCTTTGAATATTATTTAACATGTTTGTTAAAAACACAAACAAATTTCACACACAATGTGCTTGCGTCCGTCCGCAACCAACTTTACTTTAGTTATCTTTTCTTGATAATAATAATAATTTTTAATTATTTTTACTTCTCTCTTTTCTTTTATTTTTTTTCAAATAAATATAATAAGAAATAAAGGATAAATAAATTATGAGAAATATTAATATTTGTTCTTATTTAAGAAATAGTTAGCAAAGAGAGAGAGACAGAGAAACATTATTGATCATGTTATTCCTTTATAATTTTTTATTTCTTAATTCTAAGTTACTGAACAAGTTATCTGATGAACTTGGTGGAGCAAATAAGCTCTATGCTTATTGAGCTATATTCATTTTATTTGTTTATTTTAAAAGTGAATATTTTTATTCATATGGAATGTGAGAAAGATTCAAATAGTGGTTACATGAAAGTGAGCCAATTTATAGCAATATGAGAAGCGGGATAGTTAAGTATATTCTTGTTGGTTCTAATTATTTGATTAACAAGTTAACTTCCCGTTCATCAAAATTTAAGAAATGTTTCCAAAATTACATATAAGAATATAATTTGTGGTCAAAATTGACAGTAATAAAAATACTTTTAGTGTAACAAATGGAATGAACTTATACAAAGAAAGAAGATTTTGAGAACAAATTGTCAAACAGATGAGTGTTTTTATTTTAGACAGATTTTATCAAAAGTGTTTAAATGAAAATGGTTTGTTGAAAAATATATATTTTTTTTCAAATTAATCCAAATAGAAGCTTGTATCATAGTAAAAAGTTAAGTATAAAATTAAATTTAGGAGGCGAAGTTGTTGAACCTATCTACCTAACAGATAAAAGATTTGAATAGACGTTTATGTAAAGGTCATTTATTGGCCCATATCATAAAATGACTTGAATATAAATATATAAAGACTGAAATCGTATCTGAATGTGTGATATTTCTTATATTATCTTTTTAGTAGTTGAAAATGTACATATGTAGCACTCAAGCAACTTTGTTCCATTGGTGTATAAGTTCATCAACATTAGTAGGATTGTTTCTCAAGCAAATCCCATCATCTTTAGCAATTCAAAAGCAATTTTTGTCAAAGCACCTAGAAGCGAGCCAAGGACGAGTTTTTTCAACCCAAAAAGATTCAAACGTTACGTTAAAATTTGGCTTTGCCAGATAGCACCAAAACAACGTTGTTCCAAAAAAGTTGACTTTAAAAGTCCATTGAAATTCTTCTCCTTTGGCAACCAAATTATGGCTTCCCAAATCATCATCTTTGGACTTACAATGAACCAATAGGATTTCATTATTTAAGCCATTTACAATGAACAATCATACATGAACGTTGTTCCACATGTATAAGTTCTTCATTATTTAAGATCCAGCTGCCGTGCACAGCTAGATCGATGCCGCAGCCACCAACACAACTAAAAGAACCAATGCCAAATGCTTATTTTCTTCATAGATTGCTCCCATTTTGGTTCGAATTGAACTTTTTGTAATTAAGAGTATTTTTTTTTGATATACAATGCACTCCTATGGTTTCTATTTATATGTGTTAGTTGTTGAACTGATGCATGAATGGTCACATTTGTATTTGTAATAAACTTTCTTTGAATGGAGAAGATGTAGTAGTAAATACTACGTAACCATTCACATTCAATTTCTTTTTTAGGATAATAAAATGGAAGTAAATAATTAATGATGTACCATGAATCCATAAAATTTATTTATATTAGTACTATATGCATTAACCCATTTGGAAAAAACCAATCAAATTTAGCAAAATAATCTAATGCACCCAAAGTGACATTTATTTTACAATGATGTTTCGGTGAGGCAGGGCAACAGGATGATCAGGTGCCCCTTCAATGAAATAAGATGCACAACGAATATATAAAATAACTCCTTGTTACTGTAACTGTTAGTCACCATTGTTCTGTCCAGAAATTGTTAAACTCTCTTAACATTTTCTTGTAAGTGTATCCTCTCATTTTAGATTATAGAGTTCTACCCTAATGTGCCAACCGTAGGGAAAAATCTATTGAGACAGAAACTAAAGCAATCCTATCAATTTCTAGAGTTTGTGTAAATGGTCATGCAAATGTCATCCGTAAGGAAACACAAGAAAAGGTGCCTTGAGATCGAGCATGAAAATTTACTACAAACTAATGAGGGAGATCGTGGGATATGTTGACACATGTCTTGCTCTCACTTACTTTAAACACTCTCTCCATTCAACTTGATATTGACCTACACAAACACCATCCATATGGGGATATAAGAAAAGGTGCCTCGAGGCCGATTATAGGTCTCACGATGTGAAGTTTTAGGGAGAAACGTGAAAGGGAAAAATGAAGTATCATATACCGCATTTGAAGGAACTCTAAATTCAGAGAACCTATGAGTGGAAGCAGATCGTCCGAACTTCATTAGGAAAGAACTCACACTTTCACAGTCATACTAAAAAGTTTATGCATTAAATCATAAATTACAACATGCTTCTTGAAACAAATCAAAGGATAGAGAGACAATACCTTTGAAGAATAATGCTTCAAGAATATCCCACGATCAGTAACTAATACAACGAGCAAGTCGAACTCCCTCGAATAGCAACGAGTATAAAATCGATCCTCGAACAGATCTGGACACAACCACTAGATTACCTTGGTATTCTTGGTGTGAGAGTCCAAGAATGGTGGGCTCTAGCTTATTTTGGTTAGAGGGAAGGAGGAATACGATCGAGTAAAGGGCAACACAATCGTGTAGAAGATGGAAGTCTATCACATAGACTCGATGCTCGATCGTTTAGTTAAGAGCACTATCGTATAATAAACTCAATACTATCGTGTAGTCACTCGATAGTTAATCTGATAAGTGTTTTCTTTTGAGATTTTGAAATCCAATTTCCTTTTATCCTACAATTTCCATAAAACAGTGTAACCACCTATTATGGTCGATTATTGAGAAAAAGAAATTTTAATTATCATATAATCAATAAATTATAAATAAATACAATAACTAACTTATCATATTATATTATAACCTATAGTTTTAAGATTGCATCATATATAATATATAAACTATAGTACTTTGTCTCTTTTATGGCATTTAAAATAAATCATATTTATATTAAATTTAATTACTATGAATCTAATTCATAGAAATTATATTTGAACCATATTCAAATATTAGTTCTTCTGATCATACAATAATGCATCACATACATTATATCAACTATTTCATATATAATTGAACTCATTTAATTATATCATATATAATTAATTCCTTCTTGTTACTTTGAACATTTCAAACTAACCCAAAAACCAATTCTCAACTTAAATCCATTGATATACCAAGGGAAACTTATGGACCTGTAGCTTGAAGCTCCAAAGGTACGTGGATAACTGATTAAACTCTTTAATCACATTATTCACCATCCATTAACTGTCGGGCACTCCACTAAAGTCCGATAACTGCACTCTTCGCACTACAAATATATTTCTATGTCAATTGGATATAACCAATCAATAGCACGATGACCTTTCACAAATCGATCGTAAGTACATCTAGGCGATATTACCGTTTTACCCCTATAGTTACATCTAACTTCTTAAGTACCACTAATTCCTCTAATGAAAAATAGATCATAGTCCCACTATGACTAAACCCCTCTCGAGCCAATAGAGGGCATGGCACCACATTGTTCGAGCCCCATAATTAGCCCTTAAGGGAGCAATTCATCTTGTGTAGCTGAGTTTCTAGCTCCCTCATCAGACGAATCCTTAAAATGGTAGGCTTGTTGAGTTGGCGATCTACCATTCTCACCCATGCAAATCAAAGGACCGCCCTCATAGGCAGGAGTTCACAACTCACTCAAGATTAAGGTCATGTTACCTATGGTCATCCTATTTAAATGAAAGTCTTAATTATGAATGGCCTTATATAATGAGACTAAATATTTCGTGCTCTTATCTTATACAAACTCCTTTGTGAATATCTTCGCTCGCATGTCTAATACATGAATGATCACGATTAGATCATTTGTAGCATTTTACAACATTTGTAACACCTACAAAGCGGGCCATACAAGTAGTGTCATCAGGATAAGGTATCCCTCTTTAACCATATACTACAGACCATTTAGGTTATCACTTAAAGCACGATTCACTTGTATGTCTCCACATACATGTTTAAGTTACAACGATAACCATGGATCTTAGCTTATTGGTTTGTGATTAATGAAACTAAAATATAAAATATTTCATAGACTGAAGTGAATAAAATATCATATAATATAAATCACAAAGTGTTTGTTCATACAAGTGTATCCAATAAGGATCAAATCCTTAGATCCATACACAAGCATAGTCCCTCATTATTCGAAGATACTTGAGGATGTTCTTGACGACTGTCCAGTGACCTTGTCCTGGATTAGACTAATATCTGCTGACTATCCCCATTGCGTGACAGATGTCAAGTCTAGTACATAATATCACATACATTAAACTGCCGTCGAAAGATGCATATGAGACTTGTCTCATTTCCTCAACCTCTTGTGGTGTTTTAGGACACTGTTCCTTAGACAATGTAACTCAATTCCTGAAAGACAATAGGCCCCTCTTGGAGTTCTACATCGAGTACTTGATCAAAATCTTGTCAATGTATGATGCCTGAGACAATGATAGCATTTTGTTCATTCGATCCTGAATGATCTAAATCTCAAGAATAAACTGAGCCTATCCCAAATCTTTCATTTTGGAATTGGAACGCTAGCCAGTTCTTAACTGAAGTCAATAAGCCTACGTCATTCCCAATGAGTAGGATATTGTCTACATATTGTTGAGGTTGATGCCATAAAGTCTCGTGCCTATAGTTTGTAAATAGTTTGTACGAACGCTTATGTTGTATAATATATGATATTTACTTCACATCTTGTATTTTTGCTCAGTTACTTATTTTATTTGCTTTAGCACAAACCAATAAACATAAAATCCCTGGTTATTTGTATGTAACTCAAACATATATGTGGTGACATACAAGTGGATCATGTCTTGAGTGATAACCAAAATGGTCTGTAGTATATGGATATAGGAAGGAAACCTTATCCTGGTAATGCTACGGATGCGGCCCGCTTTGTAGAATGGCCACAAGTGTTGTGACTTGTGACAGATGGTCTGTTCCTGGTCATTCATGTTGGGGACATGCGAGCGGAGGCATCCTATACGAAGAGTTTGTATAAGACCTGACTACGAAGTGTTAACGTCACGTTATATAACACCGTTCATGATAGAGACTTCACTTTACTAGGATGACCAAAGGTAACATGACCTTAATCCTGAGTGAGTTGGGAACTCTTGCCATTGAGGGCGGTCCTTTGATTTGTATGGGTGCAAGTGGCTAGGTCGCCAATTCAAACCTACCATTTTTGGGAATCTTCTAATTTGGGACCTGGGAACTCAGCTACACAAAATGGAATTCACTCCTTCACTGAGGCAGAGGTAAGTAGATAAATAATTCCCTTAAGGGCTGATTCTGGGCTTGAAATATGTGGCGCCACACACTTTATCTTGGCCCGAGAGGTGATCACACATAGTTGGACTATGTTACTTAAGGAGTGTGATGTAACTACAGGGGAAAAACGGTAATTTGGCCCAGCTGTACTTACGAGCAACTGTGAAGGGTCATCGTACTCATGATTAGTTATATCCGATGGACACAGAAATATATCTGTGGTAAGAAGAGTTCAGTTGTTGATCTTTAGTGGAATGCCTAACAATTAACGGATGGTGGATCTCGTGGCTAAAGAGTTTAGTCAGCTATTCACGGACCGTTGGAGCTTCGAGCCACACGTATATTAGGTCCCCTGGGTAGCTTGGATAAAGTTGAGAACCAGTATTTGGGTTAATTTGAAATGTTGAAATTGACAAGAGGAAGTTCGATTATATATGGTATAATTGGACTGGTTAATTCTATATGATATAATTGGCTAAATGTATGAGATACATTATTTTGGAGGAAATTAGATATAAATATGATTTATATCAAGTATAGGAGAAAATGTTATAGTATATATGTGATATCAAACTATAGGTTAAAAATATAATATGTTTATATTTATTAATATTTTAGTTGGTTAATTATATGATAATTAACACGAAAATCACGTTTAGGCGTGGGTTAGTGGGGCAACGTCAGTTATTGTAACCGATGAATTAAAATGAAAATAGTTTTCATTTTGAATCGCTCAACCAAAAAGATAGAAGATCGCGTTGGTGAATTGTAAACGATCGCTTAAAAGAATTGATAGCCTATACGATAGTCCCTCTCCGCCTAAACGATCGTCCACCTCGCACCTAAACAATAGCACACTAGTTCCTACAGGATCATATAGCTTCTCTTAACGATCGTAGTGTGTGCTGATTTGCTAAACGATCGTATACCTTTTCCTAAACGATCATTCAGTTAAATCTACACAATCGTGTAACTTCTCCTAAACGATAAGAATTTTGCTACATGATAGCACTTTTTCCCTCCCACTTGCTTATCGCCTACACGATCCGTGCTTCCTCCTTCCTCTACTAAATTCACCAAAGACCACGCTTTGGGTTCTCATTCCGAGAATACCCGGGGCTTTTTTCTGATGGTGTCGTCCCAGAGGCGTTCATGTTCGTGTGGTTGTTCGTGTAGCTATAGTCGATGCTTCTGTTTGGTGTTGGTAGATTGCATGGATGTTTTCCACTGCTTTGAGTTCCAAGGATTGATGATTGTCTTCAATTGGTATGGCACTCTCTCCCTTGATATATCTTGTTCATAGCATGCCGATAATTACTATTTGTTTGCATAACTGTATGGTTGAATGTATATTGTTGTATTTCGGTCATTGTGAGATTGGAGCGATCCGTACGCACTCATGGAACTTTTCGACAAGAGATCCTTCACATATAACACTAGGAAAACTACTGAATTGGTGATGATTTTCTTGTAGACACAAGGCTCATCAACGTTTTGCTTAAATTCATAAGATTTGATCGCAGTATCAAACCTTACGTTCCAAGATCGAGATGCCTGTTTCAGTCCATAAATGGACTGATTCAGTTTGCAAACCTTTTGCTCTTGACCTTGGGTTATGAATCCCTCGAGTTGTACCATATAAATGGTCTCCTAAAGATTACGACTCAAAAAAGTAGTCTTGACATCCATTTGCCAGATCTTATAGTCATAATATGAGGTAATGGATAGGAGGATGCAGATAGACTTTAGCATGGCAACAGGCAAGAAAGTCTCCTCATAGTCAAGTCTCTCTACCTGAGTATAACAATTTGCCACAAGTCTAGCCTTGAAGGTTTGTGATGCGTTGTAAATTGTGATGCAATTATGGTGTGAAATTGTGGTGATGTGTTATGCATTGCACATGCAAGTTTTCCTAATAAGACCCAAGTATAAACGTTACTAGGTTTCCTGGTATGTCCAGGGTCGAACACAGGGACTACTGAGTAAATATGCGACAATAAATTTGATTCTCTTGTAGTGGCGAAGACAAATAAGTTGGATGGTGTTTTGTTTAAGAATATTTCCTATGCAACAGAGTTCGAATAAAGAGTTGATGAACTCGAGAATGGCAATGAGAATGTGATGAACGGGTTGAGAAGGGTTTAGTTAACACTTTTTAAGATTGCGTACAAGTTATGCGATCATGCTACACACAAACAACAGCAAGTCATCTCTCAATGCAAATTCCATAATTCCTATTTCTAGGATGCATGTGATGTATATGAAAATGTCGATAGACCTTATGTCTAAGCCTCTATTCTTGTCTATGCAATGATGAGTGATGCACATACAAACAAGGTGACCGCATACTATCATATCCTATTTCTAGGGTGCAATAAAACTTATGTCTAAGTTTCTATCTCTTGCTTATGCGGTTTTAATCTGACTCTCTCAAGCCTAGATTCTAATCAAACTCTCTCAAGTCTAGATTCTTTCTTCAGACTTCTCTCTCAAGTATCTCTAAAGGGTGACTGATACATACATAAGACAAGATGGTTGAATAAAATGTAAATCATAGGTCATGCTAGCTAAGTACTTCTCAACCCATTCAGAAATTTATCTACTCATGCGTAGTATGGAGAGATTGAACATAAATTGAAATGAGATTTCCATTTTCTATAAATTAAATGCAGAATACAGAATAGCAATGGAATGTAGAGATAAGAAGCCCGGTAGCAATGTCTAGCTTTTCGTGGCCTTTTACACTTTTTTTTTCACTCAAACTCTATCCAGATGAATATCCTTGCTTTCGCAAGTGTTGGCCCTCTCTCCCTTTGTAGCACTTCTCGATAGTCTCTCAATCTATCCTGGAATGATCTCTCGGCTTCTTCGTCTCTTAGCTCGTCTCCGTCTTCTAAGTATACGTATGAATATGAACCGACTAATGGCTCTCTAATTTATTCTCTATATGTTATCTGGTGATCTCCTGGCACAATGGTGGCCTTCGGTATTTATAGAGCTCGAGGTGAATGAAGCTTTTCTCTCTAATGATTGCAATAATGGGCGATCATTAAATCTCTTACTCTGATGCGCCGATTAATGGTCACCGAAAGTTGAGTGTACGTGCTACAGTGTGGCTTTAACGGCTTGTCAACTAAATTTGGATTCGACTGTCATCAACTTTCCGTCCCAACATGATTTATTATGCTGTCACCTTGATGCGCAGTCTTTATGCGGCCACCTTCTTGAGCAACTTTTCATGATCGCATACGATCGCATGACTTTGCGATCGCAATCCTTCAAGTAAAAGTTACTTGCGCCAACGCATTTTTCCTGCACAAAATAAGTAAATTAACTGCTTTTATGTGATGGGTGCATGCGATCGCAATTTTCTAAGTTTAACACTTTTGGACATGATTTTGTTTATTTTTATCACCGCATTCCTTCATCGTTTTACTTATTTGTGCTGTAATAACGTGATTTCTACCTGTTATCAGCTTGCACCTTCCCATCAGCACCACATTTCCTCTTGTAGATCCATTTACAACATATAGGTTTTACCACATCAGGTTGATCTACAAGATCCCAAACTGAGTTGAAGTACATAGAATCCATCTCGAGATCCATGGCTTTAACCCATTCATCTTATTCAACATCCTCCATTGCCTTCTTGTATGACAACAGATCCTCAACTTTGCAATCAACTACCATAGCTAGGGGTTCATTTAAACCCATATAGCGAATAGGTGGGTTCGCAACCCTTCCACTACGTCGAGGTCACCTTAACACTTGAGGTGGATTTGACCTACTAGATGAACCTACATAAAAAACTCTCGTTGAGGTAGTAGGCTCTTCAATAAATCTTGTTAAAGTTTTAGTAGTTTCTTTGTAAAGCTCATTCAACACGATTTTACTTCTAGGAGTGTGCTCCCTTATATGATCCTCCTCAAGAAAAGTAGCATTTGCCGATACAAACACTTTTTCCTCTTTAGGATCATAAAAGTAACCCTCCCCCCCATCCCCCCCCCCCCGTGTCTCTTTGGTGTAGCCTACAAATAGGTACAACCTCGAACATGGTTCCAATTTCTTAGGATTAGCTTCAAGCACATGTGCTGGGCAACCTCATATGTGGAAGTAAGGTAAACTAGCTTTACGATCATTCCACAACTCCAATGAAGTTCTAGCAACACTCTCGGAGGAAACGCAGTTCATAATATAAGCGGCAGTCTCTATTGCAAAACCCCAAAACGAGTCAGGTAAGGAAGCGTAACTTATCATCGACTGAACCACGTCCAATAGGGTTCGATTTCTCCTCTCTGATGCACCATTCTGCTGAAGTGTACTAGGTGCTGAGATTTAGAAAAGAATTCCATATTCTATCAAATAGTTATGGAACTCAGAATCCAAAAACTCTCCACCTCAATCAGATCGAAGTGTTTTATTTGTTTTACTTAATGCATTTTCAACTTCAACCTTGAACTTTTTGAACATTTGAAAGGACTCAGACTTATGTTGCATTAAATAAACATACCCATTCCATGAATAATCATTACTAAAAGTGATGAAGTATTCTTAGCCTCCTCTAGCTCGCACATTCACGGACCAAAAAGGCCTTAATGCACTAACTCTAAAGGCTCTTTGGCCCTATCACCTTTACCAGAAAAAGGCCTTTTAGTCATTTAGCCTTTAAGGAATGACTCGCACACAGGTAAAAGATTTTCTTCTAACTCGCTTAGAAGTCTATTTTTCACCAACCTCTCAATCCTACTTAAAATAATGTGCCCTAACGTAGGTGCCAAAGTTGGGCATTTTATTTAGGAGAAACTTTAAGTCGTTTATTTTGAGTTACAACAGTTTTAATTATCTCTATGTTATGAAGACAATTTATTATTAACAATCTTAGCATATACAAATTATTTTCTAGTTGAGTTGAACATATATCAACAGATTTTTTCTTAATAAACACTCTATTAACAAAAAAATTAAGTGTATAATTACATTCGAGAAAATACTTTACAGAAATTAAGTTCCTCTTTAACTCGAGAACTACATAAAAATCATTCAAAATGATAAACCTATTCTATAAAGTCAACTGGAGACATCCCACTGCCACAACTGAGATGATGTGCCTTGTTCCAACTCGCATTGTCATCTCACCAGCACCAAGTTGCCGCTATGAACTAATTCCCTGGAATGAAGAACAAACATGATTAGTGGTCCCAAAGTCAATAATCCATGTAGTATCATCATTCTCCACTAAACAAGTCTCCAAAACCAGTAAATCTTATTTACCTTGTTTGGCCTTCTTCTTCTCAGCCAAATAACGAAGGTAGTTTCGCTTCCAGTGCTCGTCCTGATTGCAGTGGAAACACTTTCCCTTGTCAACCCGCATTGGTTACCTACCCTGCAGAGCGGAAAGTTGTGGGTTAGCAAGCGCCTTTCCCTTACGACCCTTCTTCTTCTTCCACTTGCTGGTGTCAGAAGAAGAAGGTGAACACTTAGTTCCAGAGGTTGAACCTTTATGGAACTTCTTGGAAGATGAAGCAACATTTGCCTCACCAACCTTCTTTTTCTTGCTTTTCAACAAAGATTGATATGCCTACAACTCATTGAGTAGAGTTGTAAGGTTGTAATCAACCCTGTTCAGAACAACATTGCTTATGAAGTGAAGGAAGCTTTCTGGTAATGACCCCAAAATAATGCTAAATTTGCTGGCCTCATCGATACTCGACCCGTTCATCTCTGCCACGTTGAAGTGGACCATCATGTTCAGAATATGTTCACGAACAGATGTTCCCTTCTTCATTTTAGAGTTGAAGATGAACTTAAGTGCATCGTGCCTCAGTTGTGCAGATAGTTGTCTGAACATTCCCATCAGGGACTCCATGATCTCGCGTGCAGTGATCATGGGCTCATGCTTCTTGGACAAAACGTCGTTAAAGCTGGCCAAGATATATGCTCGGGCCTTTTTGTTTCTCAGTGGCCAATGCTCGTATGTCCCTTAAACATCTCGAGCAACATTAGGAGGTGGAATAGGAGGACACTCCTCCATAAGGACGAACAATAAGTCATCGATGATAAATATCATGTTAGTTGTATTCTTCCAACTAGCATAATACTCACTAGTAAGTTTATCGACGGCTAAAAGTGAAAGAGTAGCGGTAGCCATTGTATTGCTAAAAAAATTGAACAAACTTAATGAGTCTACTTGCATTACCACTTTTAACACCAATTAAGTTTTAGCAAAATAGTTCTATTGTACCCTAAGTGACATCTATTTTGAAATGATGCTCTATTGAGACAGGACAAAAGTCACCATAGGGTGATCAAGGGTCCCTTCACTGGAATGAGACAATCTCAACCATTAGACAGAAACAACTCCTTGTAACTGAATTTAACAGTCATCATTGTTCGGTCAAGAATTTGTTAATATCTTTAACAATTCTATGTAAGTGTAACCCCTCATTTTAGGCCCTAAAGTCTCACCCTAATGCACCCACCATAGGGAAAGAGTAGATTAGGATAAGAGACTAAAACAACCCTATCCATTTATGGAGATCAAATAAAGAGTTGTACAAATACAATCATCTTTTAGGGGGCCACTCCCAGGGGTATCTCGAGGCGATGCACGAACTTTATCCATGAGAGAGACCGAAGGATATGTTGTCAAATGTCCCGCTCCCACTTACTTTTAACATTCTTTCCATTCACCTTGGTATTGACCTACCCAAATGCCATTCTTTAAGGAGACAGTCCTAGGGTGCCTCGAGGTCGAGGATACCCAATTATCTCCCATTGAATGTTCTACCTAGAGATTCTATAACTTAGAAAATCTGGCTACTGATTTTAACTAAGTGGTTGTTTAATTTGCTAATAAACAACACTTGTTTTCTATGATTAAACAAGTTTGATTCAACTTTTTTTAAACACTTTAAAAGACTATCATCAAATTTGCATGCATACAACAAATCTATCTAATTCACCTTTTCAAGTAGGTTCCCAGGTAGGGGTGCGACGTTTCCATCGACTTAATACCCCAGCCTAGGTAGAACCAACTTTAGCCAAAAGGTCGCTTATATATAGATTTGGTACATATTTAATCATTTGTTAGTCAATTTAATCCTCTTAAACCGAATTAAAATATTAAACTTAGGTTTCTAATCTAATTAGAATGGTGGCCTTAGGCCTATCTCAATCAAATTTTAAAACATGATTAAAGTCTAAGTTTGCATGCAACTCTTTCTTATTGATTTTAATTCTAATTTCATTAATTATAACCCTTATAAAAAATGAAACAATTAAAACTAACCACATTGCTAAGAAAGACATCCACAAGGTATTTATAACTTTTATAAATAAACATAATTGTCATGCCTCATGCAATGTTCATTCATTATTAATATATAACATTTAACAAGTAATGAACTAAGCATACATGCTAACATATATCCATATATTATAACATTTAAAATAAAGATGATGCATGGATATGCTTTAATGCATGCATATATTGTAACTCTTATATTATATGATGCATGAGCATGCTTTAAGTAATTAAATCATGCAAACTACTATATTATAACACTTATAATATAAAGATGATGCATGAAAAAAATGCATGACCTATAGTGGGTTTTAAAACTACATGGCATACATTATGGTATACAATATAAACATATATCACATGTACATTCAATAAAAGTTGATGGATCAAGATAATATGCCTCAAAACCGGAAATAAAAGCTAACTATTACAAAAGAAATGAGTCAACCAATTCAAACAGGCGAATCAGGTCTTGAACTGCTTACACGAAGCCTCATCACTTGATCGCATAGTAAATACTTCTGATCATTGAGTAATGCAAATCGAGTACAATATAGTGAAAATCGCGTGGCTAAGGACTATGTAATGAGCATGAAAGTCCACGCGATCGTGCAGTGCACATTGAGTAACGCATGTCATGTGATTTTGTAGCTAACGACTATGTGATGAGCATGATAGTCTACCCGATCGAGTAGCAAGCGCCATGTATCGTATACCAAGTTATCGTGTAGCTAATGATAATGCGATGAGCTTGATAACCTACACGATCCTTTAGCGCGCATGCCATGCCTCGAGTATTAAATACTATGCGATCGTTTACCCCGATCATCTATGCGATCGAGTAGCCAATGCAACACAATCGTGTAAACTCTTTACTCGATCGCATAACATTAGCTATGTGATCATTTAGAAAATACTACACGATCGAGTAGAACATTTCTACACGATCGCATAGTCACATATAAACGATTGTTTAACTTGAGCTACACAATGCGACCATCGATCTGTTTTCTCCCTCGTAGCAAACAACTTCTCCTTGCGTTTAAATCTTATTCACAAATGACTCAAAAAACAAAAACAAATATAGACTCAATTGTCGTCCAAACTCCATTGTGAAAGAACTCATACATTCATAGTCATACTAAACAGATTATACATTAAATCATAAATTACAACATATTTCTTGAAACAAATACAAAAGATAGAGAGACAATACCTTTGAAGTACACTTCTTCAAATATCCCTCGTTCAGTCACGAACGCAACGAGCAAGTCAAACTCCCTTGAACAGCAATGAGTATAAACTCGATACTTGTAGTATCACCAGGATAAGGTATCCCTCCTTATCCATATACTATAAACCATTTAGGTTATCACTTAAAGCACGATTCACTTGTATGTCTCCGCATACATGTTTAAGTTACAATGATAACCATGGATCTTAGTTTATTGGTTTGTGGTACTAAAATATCAAATATTTCATAGACTGAAGTGTATAAAATATCATATATTATAAATCACAATGTGCTTGTTCATACAAGTGTTACAAACAATAGGACCCTGCAAGATTTAAGGCATCAACCCTGACACCAATTTCCTTCCACTGAGCGTTTTACCTAGGGTTATTTAACTTAGGAGAATTCATCTACTAATTTTAACTAAGTGTTTGTTTAAATTTGCCCAAAAGTAACTTTTACTTTGGATAGATAAACAACTTTGATTAATGTTTATTAAACACTTTAATAAACTTTCATCAACAATTGCATGCTTGTAGCAAATCAATCTAATTTACCTTTCCAGGTAAGTTTCCAAGTAGGGGTGTTACATTTTCATCAACTTAAATAGCCCACCTGTCAGAACTAGTCTTAGACAAAAGATCAGTTATAGATATATTTGCTACAAATTTAATCTCTTAAATAAGAAAAATTTAATCCTATTAAAATGATTAAAAGATTAAGCTTAATTTATAATCTCATTACAAATGTCATCTTAGGTCTATATAAATCATATTCTAAAACTATTTTAAAAAATGATTTTAACCTAAGGTTTGCATGCAATTATGAATTATTGATTTTAATTTCTAATTTCATTTAATTATAACTCTTATAAAATAAATTATGCAAATTAAAATCATTCATTGCATGTTATGACGTACTAAGAAAAATTATAATGATTATAAAATTACCTAGAGTAGTCTTATGCATCATGCAATTCCATTTTATTACTAAACATACATAATACTTATATATTAAACTTATGAAATAATTAATAACGTAGATCCATATAATATAAATAGTGTATGACTATGTTATTAATGCATGCAACCATATTCTATAACACTTATATTATATGATACATGAGCATACTATAATATAAGTGATGCATAACCTATGGTGGGATTTTTACTATATGCCATATAATATGACATATAATAATAAAATAAATCATACATCAAATGTATAATTTTAAACAACAATTATTGGACGGGGATTGAACCTAAAAAATTAATTAAATTAATATAACACTTATATTAATTTAATTAATAATTAACTATTATAAAAAATAGTCAATCGGTTCGAAACAAGTGAGCTGGGCCTCGAAACGCTCGAACCAATCCACCAAACACCCAAACCGGACCCGGAACACTCCAAACTGAACTGAACACAGACAAATTGAGTCACGAACCAAACCAGGCGAGAACTAGTTTGTTTTTCATCTCAAATTGTTGCAATGTTGTGCCTAGCATTGCAACACAATGAAAAGAACAAAGCGATCTTCCTCATCGCAGTGTGGTACAGACAACACTGTACAGCCGCAATCATCTTCATTTTTTCTCTTATTTGTGCCTCGGTTTCTCCAGAAACTCACTAGGAACATCACGAACAACTCATATAGAACAAATATAGACTTGATTGCAAGATTTATGCCAAAAAACAAAGGACCCTTACAAATTGAAATTGAAAAGCTTAAAGCGATAAATCTAGATCCAATCTTGAAAACATCCAAAAATTGTAAACCAAAATACACATTCCATAAACATTCATCACATGAACAAAGAATGTACAACCCACTATTACTGTAAAAAAGCTAGGACCAAAACCACACTCTAATACTAATTGGAGGAACCTGTGAAGGCCCTAATTGGAAACATGGATCGTCCCAATTTTTGGTTTTTCATAGAAAACAAAATTACAGAATAAAAATATGCATTCAAATTAAAATTTACAACGTGCCCAAAAGAATTAAGAAAAAGAAAAAATAGGGTTCAAGAAACTTTTCCCTTGAAGAACCCTTCTTCACAAATTTCCACTTCTCCAAAATTGGTCACGAACAAAGCACGATTCAAAATGGCCATCACCACAAAATCTTCCTCTGTATTCATTTGGGATGAGAATCATAGGAGTTGTGTGGGCTCTACGAATTTTGGGAGGGAATGAAAGGAAATTGAGAGGAGAGGGAGAGTTTTTGAGATTTTTTTTAGAGAAACCTATTGCTTCCAATCTTTGTAAATTCTCTTATAAAAGAAAATTCCCACACCAAATCTCACGTAACCTCCCACTAGTTACGTGAGTTGAGAAAGATCAGGAGAAGGACGTTATTTCCCTGCCTAAAATTCAAAATTAAAATTAATTTTAATTTAAAATTTAAACCTTTATATACATACATACATACAACATACATATATACATACATACATATATATATATATATATATACACATACACACACCACACACACACACACACACACACATATAACTATATGTTATATCATATATAACATAGAATCTATGGTTTAATATTATATCATATACAATATAAGCTATAGTTTTAATCTTCTCATCAATGGTATTTAATATAAACCCCATTTATATTAAATTCAATTATATGAATCCAATTCACAAAATTAATATTTGAATCACATTCAAATATTTATTTCCTCTCAACTAAACTTTATCTTTCAATGTATCAAATACATTATAGTAACTATATCATATATAATTAAATTAAATTAAATTAATTATATCACATATAATAAATTCCCTCATTTAATTTGAATAATTCAAATTAATCAAAAATTGATTCTCATTAAAACCCTGTTAAGCTACACAGGGGACCTCATGGACCTATAGCTTAGAGCTCCAATGGTACTTGAATCATTCATTAAACTTTTTTAATTAAATTATTCAACATCCATTAATTATCGGACACTCCATTAAATACTGACAGCTGCACTTTTCGCACTACAGATGTATTTCTATGTCCACTCGATATAACCAGTCAATAATGTGATGACTCTTCACAAATTGCTCGAAGTACAATTATGCCAAAATTACCATTTTGCCCCTGTAGTTACATCTAACTCCTTATATGTCACTGATCCCTCTAATGAATAATAAGTCAAAGTCCAACCATGACCAACTCCTCTCGGACCAGGAAAGGGTGTGGTACCATATTGTTCAAGACCCAAAATTAATAAGAGAACAATTTATCTACTTAACCCGACGTTAACGAAGGAGTGAATTCCATCTTGCGTAGCTGTGTTCCAAGCTTCTCAATCAAATGAATCCCCAAAATGGCAGGTTTATTCAATCAACCATCTAGCCATGCTCACACATACAAATCAAAGAACCGTCCTCATAGGTAGGAATTCACAACTCACTCAGGATTCAATTTATATCACCTATAATCATCCTGGTGAAATGTAAGACTCTATTATGAACGACATTATATAATGAGACTAGTCATATCGTGGTTTGGTCTTATACAAACTCCTTTGTATAGAATACACCCGATCACATGTCTCCACATGAATGATCAGGATCATATCATTTGTAGCACTTCACAACAATTGTAATACCTACAAAGTGGGTTGTATTCGTAGTGTTATTAGGATAAAGTATCCAGCCTTATCCATCCACTACAAACCATTTAGGTTATCACTTAAACTTGGTCTTTACATATATGTTTAAGTTAATAACCTTGGATGTTAGTTTATTGGTTTGTGGGTTTAATGCTATTAAATGTCAAATAAAACATCTCATATTTTATTAAATAAATAAAAAGTTTGTACAATACAATTACAAACTACATGACCCTATGAGATTTAGGGCATCAAATCGAACAATTATCATGTTTGCATTTATTGGACATAAATGCATAGTATGACCTCGGCATGGGGTTATTTTTTGAGTATTTTTGTACTCACCCTTTCTTATGATGTATTTTTTTGTAAGGACAAGGGAAGACTAAGGAATGACAAGAAGAGTCTGTAACTGTGCCATTGAGACCAAATAGATGCTTCTGCTCATGTTTTCATGTTGTAAATGTTTGTTTTGGTGTTTGAACCTTGAGAGGTAGTATTTGCACTATTTAACACTTTATGCAAGTGTCTAGCTTTGTTTTATAATTTTAGGTGTACCCTGAACTAAGGTTTTATGTTATTTGAACTTTTATTTTATTAAAGTTATAAATTTTATAAAACGGTCTGATTCTTTTGCTTAAGTTGAAAAGAGAGTTTGAAATTTATGTATGCATAAGATAATGACCTTATTAATAGTTTTAGAGAGTCGGGTCATTACAATAATTAATTTATTTCAATTTAATTTTGATTAAAGATTTGAATTATTTATTAGTCTTGAAAGGTAAAAAAGAAAAATAAGAAAGCTAAACTTAGGGTATTGATATATATATATATATAAGATTTTTCTTAAGCCAAAAGGGGATCAATTTGCTAGATTAAGGTAATTAGTAGCCTTACGACTGAAATGCCTCTTAATAAATATTTCAATTTTTGTTATACGGTTTTAGAAAAGTTTGCATGATATGTTTTCATGATTTAATACATTTTAGTCAAACATACTATGAATTTCATGAGATGATATGTTATGATTTCATTTTGTGGGACCATTTATTGCATGTTGCAGGTTAGATCAGTTTGGTCACAATTGCCCTCCTATCAGTTGCTATGTATACCTCATATTTAGTTTATAATATGCACCTTCAAGTTCACCAGATCTTATGTGAATACATCTCACATACAATAGGAACATGTTAAACTGTTCACTCTAATAGCCTAAATTCAGATTTAGTACTTTAGATTACGTCCCAGTTCACATTATTCGGAGCATGTTGCATGTGTTTGCATAACTAGACCTCGATAGTGGAGTTACTTACTAGTGTTTTAAATATTCATTATTTTCTAAAATGTTTTCCAGATAAGAGAAAGGATGTAAAAGTGCTTGTCAAGGGATCTATTGACAGTGCCATAGGACTAACAAAAATTCTTCATCTTAGTATCATGTTTTTTAAATTGTTTGGATTTTTTTTTTATGAGAACCTTTGAGTTTTGAGCTATAAATTTTAAATTTTCCATTTTAATTAAATTTTTTTATTGGATGCTGAATAAAATTCCGTTTTGTTATTTAGAAAATTCTTATTTAATATCAAAATTGTCAACTTGAAATTGCATTCATAATAATAGTGACATCAAATAGAATCATAGAAAGGCAAGTCAAAACATCCCTCCTCTGAAGTTGAAAGCCATAGGTGCTATCTATATTAAATAGTTAGCATATATATATATATATATATATATATATTAAATTCCAAATTTTGAATTTGAATTTAATAAAATTAAAGGGGAGGAAGTTATAACTCTCTCACCAATTTTCTCAATCTCACTCTCACATAAAAACAAAAAATGGAGAGAACTGTTCTCTCTTGTTCTCTCTCTGGTTTCTCTAGTTCTCTATGTTATGCAGATGAGTTTTTACAGGGAAGAAAATTCGTCTCAATTCCCTTCTTCTTCCCGCCAAATTTAAGTGCAAGCCCACACCTCAACATGATTTTCGTCCCTGAGAATAACGGGGAAGACACTATAGTGGTGTTCGGTTGCGGTGTTCGTGAGATTAGGAGAAGGCGATGGGAATTGAAGAGGAACGAGAAGAATTGGTCTTCAAGGATATGTGATTCCCTTTATATATTTCTTCTCTATTTGATTAACACAGTAGATAGCATCTTTAAGTTAATATTGTTTATTGTTTTCGTCTCTCTATATTTTTCTATTCTGTAAAACAAAGTTTAGAGGTCAATACATTCAATTGTTTCTGCTGCGGGGAATATCAATTCCTTTAAAAAAAAATCTCAACTACCAAACAATCAATTTCTTTTAATTTACTCTGAGTTGATAAAAAACCAATATGAAAATAACTCATATATAGGTACCCTCATTGTTTGCCGATCAATACTTCTATTCTTTTTTTCCTCGTATGTCTAATTCTTATGCAAATTTCGTAAACAACCAAATATAACCAAATACTTCAAGTTAAAATATAAAAATCCTACAAAAAGTTTACAAAAAGTTTAAAAAATCAGAATATGTCGCATGCATCAAATTTAGCAAAATGATGAAATTAAAGGGATTGGATTATGCAACGGAAGCATTTGTGTGAGAACTTGCATCCCACAATTGGATTTTTACATAAACAAATTCAATATACTAGAATAGAATATAAACATATAACATAACATGCCTTTGGGAAAAAGATTAGAGTCATTCCTACCTTTGTAGATTCCCAAGCTTCACAAACAGTTTCAACGAATGGCTCCTCTAACGATCTTGATCATGAACAATTTCTTCAACGATCTCGAACACTACCATGAGAGTAACCTCATTATTCTCTAGGTGTTATCCAATTATTGGGAGAGGGAGAGAAGAAAAGGGTTTTGGAGAGTAGAGAGGATTCTATTTGTGGCTTAGGGAAAAATTTTCACAATAACACTTTTGTGTTGTGTATTGTCAGTGTCTGTCTCAGTGTCTCCCAAAGGGTCAAGCCTTTTTCCTAATCCTTTTCCTATTTCATTTTTTCACAATTAATCAATTAAATAACACTTATTCAACTAATTAGTACAATTAAATAACAATTATTTAATTTAATTTGCACATGAATTAAATAACAATTTATACATTTAATCTAATTTAATGTATATTTATCTAATTATCATAAACATCCTATGTATATATGTAGTACCTCTTTGTTAATTAATTCTTTGTGTATCTAATTCACTTGAGTTAATTTCCAATCAATGTGGATTATAGATCATATCCATAATCAATTATATATCAATCACATTAATATATAATTTCTTCAAAGTAATTTGAAGAATTCAAATTACCTCTCTTAAATATCTTATGGTGAGCTAACAAGGGGACATGGTGGACCTATAAATTAGAAGTTCCAACAATATGAGATTGATTGGCTAAACTCATTAACCAAGTTAATCAATAATCGTTAAATGTGACACTCCACTACAGATCCACAACTTTACTCTTCTCATTACAGATATATTTCTACGTCAAAAAATATAGACTAATAACAACAAGTTAGTCCTTCACGAGTGTTCATAACCCAAAGTTTATTACATTTAGGGTTTTTGAGACAAAATAGACAAACAACAAAAACTAACATTTGTTGAATTAACACTTATAACTCTTTATGGATGACAGTCAATTAATAACATTTACTATCTACAAGTTTTAGGGCATAACACCTAACAAACTCTTACTTGAACTAAAACTATAGTCAATGGGTTGTACATGATATCAGAATCCCAAAGACGGGATTACTATAAATAAATACAATAAATTAGGGCATCCATATACCCATTACACATCTCCCATTTGTCCTAGATTATACAATGTGTCTCGTAGACCAAGACTCTCTAGTTGACCCTCAAACACTTTAGTCGAGAGTTCGTAAAAAAATCAGCAATGACTACTTTCCTACTATTGTCACACTATAAGGTGATGGGTAAGACCATATTTGGAACCGCTTCCAAATCGCTTAGGAACTTCCTAAATCAAATTGCTTCCTTTATTGCTTCACAAGCAACTACATACTCAGTTTCCATAGTGGAATATGCAATACATCCTTGCTTCATACTATGCTACACTATAGCTCCCCCGTTCAATGTAAACACTGGTCCTGACGTTGATTTCCTAAAATCCTTGTTAGTTTAGAAATCAAGGTCGGTGTATCTTGTAAGGATCAAATCCTTTGCTCCATATACCAACTTATAGTCCCTCATTCTTCTAAGATACTTGAGGATGTTCTTAACCGCTGGTCTAACCATAGATTGGACTGGTACCTACTGACTATTCCGATTGCATGACAAATATCTAGCCTAGTGCAGAGCATAACATACATTAAGCTGCCCATAGCTAAGGCATATGGTACAAGTTATATCCTTAACTTCCTAAGGTATCTTAGGATATTATTCCTTAGACAACTAAACAAAGTGCCTGAATGGTAATAAATCTTTCGTAGAGTTCTTTATTGAATATCGAGTCAACATTTTGTCGATATAAGTTACTTGAGACAGAGCCAACGTGTTGTTCTTGCGATCTCTAATGATTTGGATCCCAAGTAAATACTGTGCCTCACCTAAATCTTTCATTTAGAATTAGGCTACAAATCTAATGTCAGTGAGGTACCTTACATCATTCACAATGATTAGGATATCGTCCACATAAAGTACTAGAAAAGCTACTTTATCATTGATAATTTTCTTGTAGATACAAGGTTCATCAACATTTTGATCAAAACAAAAAGATTTTATCACTGTATCAAATCTAATGATCTAAGATCTGGATGCATGTTTCAACCCATAAATGGATCGATTCAGCTTGCAAACTTTTTGCTCCTAACCTCAGGTTATGAACCCCTCGGCTTGAGACATAAAGATGTTTTCATTAAAATTGCAATTCAAAAAACAGGCTTGACATACATTTGCCATATTTCATAGTCATAATATGCATTGACAAGAGAATTCTCATAGACTTAAGCATAGCAACAGAGGAAAATGTTTCCTCATAGTCAAACCTTTCCCTCTGGGTATAACCCTTTGCTACAAGTCTTGCTTGAAAGGTTTGTACCTTTCCGGCTACATCTCTCTTTTTTTTATAGATCCATTTGTACCCTATGGATTTGACCTCTTTAGGTGGATCTACAAGATCTCATACTGAATTGGAGTACATAAACTTCATTTTAAGGTCTATGGCTTTGACCCATTAGTCCTTGTCTACATCATTCATTGCCTATTTATAGGATAACAAATCTTTAACACCATCATCTGGCATGACAAACTGAGTTTCAATTAAACCCAAGTACCAGTCAGGTTGTATCACAACCTTCCAACTGCGTCGAGGCACGCTCAATGATTGAGAAGGACGAGACTGACCTAAAGTGTTGGCTTCTTCATTAGCTATTGATGAAGGACCAGCTGCAACAACAACCCTTGTTGATTTATTAGTAGCTTCACTTAATACTATTTTACTTCATGGTTTATAATCTATCATGTGGTCTTCCTAAAAAAATGTAGTGTTTTTCGATACAAACAATTTATCTTCTTGAGTATAATAGAACAGACCACATTTCATTTCGTTAGGATAGACAACAAATTGGTATAATCTTGAACGAGATTCCAACTTTTTAGGATTTGTCACTAACACATGTGCATGACAACCTCATATTTTGAAGTAACGTAAACTCGGTTTACACCCCCTCCATAACTCGAAAGGTTTTTCAGAAATACTCTTTGAGGGAACATTGTGATGGAACGAACAAATGCGTAGCAGAAGAAGTAATAGATCTAAAGTACTATAATTAGGTTAATTTCAAAAAATAAGTATGCAATTAAATTGAGAACAAAGGGAAATAAGATATACAACCTTTGTAGTATCAAATCTTCTCCAAATCACCTCCAATCTCCTCATGAATGGTCCGTAGATCACCACGAGAGTCTTCCTAACTATTCTTCGGCTTTAGAACAGGATGGTGATCGGGTGAGTGACTAATTTCTAGAGAAAATTGTTAAAGATTTAAGAGAAAATAAGTTAAGATTATCAAATAATCTCATAAAAGTCCATTTGGCCAAGAGAGCTAATATTCATAAAACACTTTTTTTTTTTATAGATCATATCATGCAAAACATGCAACTTTAAGTTTGATGAGAATTTGACACTAAAAATTTCCACAAATTCAAAGTGGGATTAGTGGGGCAAATGTCTTCAATTGAAAACAACCTTAACAATGCAAATGTTTGAATTTCACACTCAAAATTGTTGGATCTATTCACTAACTAGGTCCAAGGTCAAAATTTGACTCTTAATGTCCAAAGTCAAAATTTTGCTTTTTGACTTTCGAAGTCAAAAGTCAATATTTTGACTTTTATTGCATTTTTACCTAGTCAATAATTTTAACTTTTGATGCAATTTTGACCTAGTCAATTATTTTGACTTTGAATGTAATTGTGACCAATTGTATTTAATTTCAAAATTAATTTTAAAATTATATTAATATTAAATAATTAATTAAACAATTTAATCAATTTAATTTAATATTATATCCAAAACTAATAACAATCAATATGAATCTCTATTCATAATCTGGATATTTAAATCTTATTTAAATATTTCCTATTTTCTTTCTCTTTATGTTTAATTTACAACTAAACATTAGGTTAAATATATCATACATATTTAACACTTTGCTCCAAAAACCGAATTCAAACACTTCCAATTCGTTCGTCACACTGTTCTAAGGTGTAGTCCAATATGACCTAGTAGGGGGACCTCATGGACCTACAGATCATGGGCTCCAACAATTCGAGATTCACCAGCTAAATTCTTTAACCCAATTAACTAACATTTGCTAACTACCAGGTCATTCTACTAAAGCTTAGTAGTTGCACTTTCCTCACTATAGATATACTTTTGTCCACTCAATATAACCAGAATCAGTAAGTCAACCATTCATAGGTTATTTGTAATAACGGCTGGGTGAAAAGTTGTTTTACCCTCGAGATTACATATTGCTTCTTCAGTCCTACTGATCCTCTTATTAACACTTGATTTGTGATCCAATCACTAAACCGAATCCCTCTTGAGCCAGGGAGAACATGGAGCCCCTTGTTCAAGTCCTGGAGTTGGCACTTAAGGGAACAACCTCTTTACTGTCCCTAAAAGTGGGAAGGAGTGAAGTCCGTATTGCACCCTATGTCCAGATATCTACCCGATTATACCCCTGAAATAGGAGGCTTATTGGGTCGGCGCTATTGAGCCAACCCTTACCTATGCAAATCCAAGGATAATCCCAAGTAAATAGGAGTTCATAGTTAGCTCAGGACTAAGGTCAAGTTACCTAGGTCATCAGTTTGAAATATTCAGTCTTAAATAGTAAACAATGTTATACAATAAGAGTGACTTATTTCTTGGTTCGATCTTTTACAAAATCTTTGCACTGGACACCCCCGCTCACATGTCATTACATGAACAATTCAAGATCACATCGTTTGTACTAAATATAAAGTGGGTTGCATCCAATGGTGTCCCCAAAATAAGGTACCCACCATTATCCATATACTATAGACAGTGAAGACTATTTACTCGAACTTGATCCATTTTTATGTCATTACATAAAGTCCAAATATTCATGTAAAAGCCAAAGATCTTAGTTTATTTGATTTATGTTCTTTCTAGAATGAAATGAGCAATTCATACATTCAATAACAACTTTATTGAATAAAACCTCAATAACATCTTTATTAATAACATAATAAGTTTATTGTTTACAAACCATAGATTTTAGGACATAAAACCGAACACATTGTTAAAGATTGAACTATAGTCTCTACTGCATACCCCCGAAATGAGTTGGGCAATCGAGCATAACTCATCATATAACGAACCATATCTAATGAGGTTCTATTTCTTCTTTCTGATACACCATTCTATTGAGATGTACCAGGTGCTGAGAGTTGGATTGAATTCCATGTTTTATCATGTAGTCCTGGAATTCTAAATCTATGTACTCTTCACTTCGATCAGATTGAAGTGTTTTAATTCTTTTACCTAATAGGTTTTCAACTTCAATCTTATACTATTTATACTTTTCAAAGGCTTCGGACTTATGTTCCATAATAAGTAACCATACATTGAATAATCATCTATGAAAGGGATGAAGTATTCGTACCTTCCTTTAGCCTTTACATTCATTAGATTTTAAAGATTCGAATGTATGAATTTTAAAGGTTGTTTGGCTCTACAACTTTTTCCCTTAAAAGGTATTTTAGTTATTTTTCCATCGATACAAGATTCACATGGAGGTAATGAATCATCTTCTAACTTGCTTAGAAACCCATTCTTTACCAATCTATAGATTCTATCAAGATTTATGTGACCTAATCTCAAATGGCAGACTCACCAGACTCTGAGTAAGGCTAGCCTTCCCTCTTTTTTATGCCCTTGGTATTATTTTTCTTTTCCTTCCTTTATTTTGATTTTTGTTATTTTTGTATTCTTTTCTTTTGGTTTTTTCTAACTGCTTTTTTATTTTGTAGGTTTCTTTTATTTTTCATTCTTTGGTAGGTCTCTCTGAAGCTTCAACAGAAAAGCCAATGCGAAGAGAAGAAGCCCAAACACCATCATCTCGTGTGCGACGTGTTTTTAGAGGAGGTTTTCTGTTCCCTTGCTCTTTTCATTTTTGAGCTATACTTGAGATACATTAGGGACAATGTATCATTTTAATATTGGGGGTGGGGTACCTGTTGGATAGCTTTTATTTTAGCTTGGGGTCCTTGAGCTCTATTCTTGGACTATGCTTTGTGTGCTTTGGTTATCTTGTTTGCTCTGTTGCTCTGTTGTTATAATGAGTAGTTTATAACACACTCTTTCTGTAGTAGAATTTGCATGAAAGAACGTTAGGAAAGCATAATCATGATTTTTAGCCCATTTTTAATTTGTCTTTTTTGTCTCCCATACATCTTTAAGTCATTGTTTTGCAAAATTAAAGTCTTGCATGCTTAGAATTGGGTTATTTGGTTTGTATTTCTGTTGTCACCCCGAAAGGTCCACCTTTGACTTAGGAGTAATCACACTTGTTGTAGAGCAAAACTAGACAAGGTTGATAAAATAAGGCCTACTGTGTATAAAAAAAGAAAAATAAAGAGAAGCAAATTAGTTGTTTAAAAAATATGCATAAAATAGTGTGTGAGTGTGCATGGATAGAGGTGAACAGAACTACATCTATTTTGTCTAGTTAGGGCCGTACGGGAAAAGAGTGGATAGGTTTCTGGCAGTAGGGTATGAAAGCACGTTTTGTAATTCCCTCTTGTTTGCAAGTTTGGTATGTCTAAGGTTGATAACCAAGCCAGAGTCGTGGAAAAATGGGATGAAAACCTTATAAAACTTTTCTAGGCCATGAAGCTTAACTAGCAAGACTTTAGGTACACTGCATGAATAGATTAAGAATCATTCTTAAAATTGTGCTTCATTGATTGATTCTAATTGAATTTCGTTCTTGATTGCAAACTCTATTCTTACTGACTGTTGAGACTAGAGTAACAACTTTGCAACTAGAGCTAATATGTCTTAGTTTGTTTGACTGTGTGCTTCTACCATCCTCGTGATGATCATGAATTAAGTTGGAGGTGTTTGATAGCTCTCAAAAAGAGCTATTATTCCTAGCTTAATTTGAGCTCGTTGCTAGATTTTATGTGTTTATTGCTCTATTTTGCAAGTTCCAAGCAATCAAAAGGTAGAACCAAGCATTTGGAGCTAAATGGGGTTAATTTAAGCAAATTCGAATTGATTTGAGCAACCGAGCTTCAAAGAGGCAGAAATGACTAAAAAGCCCCTGGACAGCATCGCAACGATCAACATTTGCCTAAATTCGTCTGACATCATAAGACAAAATTCTAGTGTGCAGGGTAGCATTGCAATGTTGTCAACAGCGTTACAATGCTCCAAATACTTTGATGCTAATCAGCTGCATGCATGCATTCCATCTTCAGCCTAGACGCAGGGCAGTGTTGACGCTGCGATTAATACTTTAAATTATTTTCATTGGTTTTAGGTCAAAAGGTGCATAAAATTCTTGGAGGCTAAAGGGATATGAACTTGGAGGTTATAGAGGCCGAGGAGTGGCTTTACTTTTTTCTTTTCCTGTAATCTCTTAAGTATCATTAGGTTAGAATTTAGTTTTATTTTGTATTGTAAACATGCATTGGCTTCAACTCTTAAATTTGTCTATAAATTTTTTGATTCTTCAGAATTATATTTTCTTTGAATCGGTTTAAATTTTGAAGCATGATTATTGATGTTGACTTTCACACATTATCGTGCATGCTAATGATTCTTAGTGTTGTTAAGGTCCTAAGTAGCAATAGTAAATTAGGCATTTGATGACTATACCTAAAATGTCTAATTGCTAGGTTCAAAGATAAAATTGATTAATTGAATATGGATTTCTTGACAATTAAGCGACGTAATTGAATCCTAAATCATAATGCATGTGTTTTTATTTCTACATGGCCACTATTGAACCCAGTTGAATTTAGAAACATGTAGATTAGTTAGGGTTTGACCTTTCCAACTTAATAATTAGGGCGTTTGGTTGATTTTGATTTAATTAGTTTTAGGTCTTTGTAGAAGTTGGTTAAATCTCAACAATTTGGTAGTTATGCATGCATAATTCAAACACATAGTCAATTGGCAAAAAACGATGATTGAAATTATATTGAATGCCTAACTTGATCTAAGAACTAGATGAACCAATTATAGTTTACATTTATCCCTTGTAATTTATTTTCCTGCATGTTTTCAAATTAATCAAAACCCAAAACCCTGTTTTTACTGTTTATCCACAGTCAAATTTAACTTAAGAGGGAATCAATTCTATGCCTTCCTGTGGTTCGACCCCGGACTCACCACTATTGCTACATTCTTGTAGTAATAGGAGTAGTTCGGGAGTTTAAACTTTTTTTTTAATTCGTGGCTCTTTTCGGGACTTAAACGAAACTGAAAAGGGCTCGACAACAATATAAGGTAAAAGTATGTAGATGTGAAGTTTCTAGTTGTTAAAGAAAGATTTTAAAATGGTCAAATTTCGATAGAACATATTGGAAAAAACTCTATGGTGGTAAATCCATTGACTACGGGTTTACCACCTAAAGTTTTTCATGAGTATGGTACTTACATTGGTGTTAGTCACTTTTTTTATTCCATGGTTTAGTGGGAGTTTGTTAATAATGATGTTTTTTTTTTTACATTATTTTGTTTATTTTCTATATAGAATAAAGTTTATGGTTTATGTTTGATTATCTAAACTTGTTTATCATGCATGCAATTTAGCAAATACGGTTTAACATAAAGATTTTAGGAATGATCTCACTAAGGAATTTGGACCAGTTGGAAACAGGCATGACATAGATCACTTTGTCTGTAGTTTCCAAGCTATCTATCCATACTTGATCTATGTCATTGAATGTAATAGAATTGGTGATCGAGGAAGGTTTAGTTACAAGGGTAGTGACGAAAGCAGCCTTGATACCATGCTAATACAGGAGATTGAGTAGATTGAACTAAAGGGAAATTCTATTATTGAAATAACATATTTATGCGTGCTTAAGGTTTATGTGATTTAATTACATTTGGTACACAAACATAGCCCAAGTCTTGTTAAACACATTTAAATAATAATACGTATAATTAAAGTATGGGCTATGTATGTGGTTTAATATTTTATCATATTGGGTTATTTTATTAGATTTGACCCTATTATGTGATCTAAATAATTAAGACCCTAGATTCCTAATTGAGTTTGAACTTAATGAGTAGAAGCTCATTCTTAGTTAACTAGGGTTTAATGAGAACCCTAATTGAACTATAGTCATCTTAAAGAGAGTGAACTATAGGAACTATAGTATACCTTAGAGCGATGGTCTCCAATATACCAAAATAATAAAGCACTCTATCTTTCTTGACTCCCATCTAAAGAGAGTGATTTGGAGTTTTGGTCGAGGAAGACTATAGTCATCTTAAAGCCATCTTCAACTTGAAGCTATCATCAATCTCAATGGAATTCGTTATGTTATTTCTTCTTGGCAATTTGGCATGAATGATCATAAGGTTAATCTATTCAAAAAACATTTAAAATAATTATGCTAACATTCTTAACTTTTTTTCCTTTTTTTACAATATAAGATGTAGGAGTATCAAACCTCTGACTCTGAAGATGATAGTATAATATACATTTATTATTATTTTTTTAAATATGAGGGATAGGAAATCACACCTCTTACTTTAAGGTTGAAAGTATAACATATATATGTGTATAAAATATGTTACTTAAATTTGATTATGATCTAAATGCTAAAATATAGTTTTAGTTTCAAACATGATTGCATATTCGAAGCTAAAATATTGATTACTATTTTTATTAGTGTTACTCGGTAAATAGTTTCATTTCATAATAATTACATTTCAGTTTTTTTCCTAGAAAAACATTCTAGATTTGCTGAAAGTTTTTATTTCTTTGAATATTATTTAACATGTTTGTTAAAAATACAAACAAATTTCGAACACAATGTGCTTGCGTCCGTCTGCAACCAAATTTACTTTAGTTATCTTTTCTTTATAACCATAATAATTTTTAATTATTTTTACTTCTCTCTTTTCTTTTATTTTTTTTCAAATAAATATAATAATAAATAAAGGATAAATAAATTATGAGAAACAATGTTAATAATTTTTTTTTCTTATTTAAGAAATAGTTAGCAAAAAAAAAGAGAGAGATAGAGACAGAGAAATATTATTGATCATGTTATTCCTTTATAATTTCTTATTTCTTAATTCTAAGTTAATGAACAAGTTATCTGACGAACTTGGTGGAGCAAATAGGCTCTATGCTTATTGAGCTATATTCATTTTATTTTTTTATTTTAAAAGTGAATATTTTTATTCATATGGAATGTGAGAAAAATTCAAATAGAGGTTACATGAAAGTGAGCCAATTTATAGCAATATGAGAAGCGGGATAGTTAAGTATATTCTTGTTGGTTCTAATTATTTGATTAACAAGTTAACTTCCCGTTCATCAAAATTTAAGAAATGTTTCCAAAATTACATACAAGAATATAATTTATGGTCAAAATGGACATTAATAAAAATACTTTTAGCATATAACAAATGGAATGAACTTATATATAGAAAGAAGATTTTGAAAACAAATTGTCAAACAGATGAGTGTTTTTATTTTAGACAGATTTTATCAAAAGTGTTTAAATGAAAATGGTTTGTTGAAAAATATTTTTTTTCCAAATTAATCCAAATAGAAGCTTGTATCATAGTAAAAAGTTAAGTATGAAATGAAATTTAGGAGGCGAAGTTGTTGAACCTATCTAGCTAACAAATAAAAGATTTGGATGGACATTTATGTAAAGGTCATTTATTGGCCCATATCATAAAATGACTTTAATATATATATATATATAAAGACGGGAATCGTATCTAAATGTGTGATATTTCTTATATTAACTTTTTAGTAGTTGAAAATGTACATATGTAGCACTCAAGCAACTTTGTTCCATTGGTGTACAAGTTCATCAACATTTGTAGGATTGTTTTTCAAGTAAATCCCATCATCTTTAGCAATCCAAAAGCAATTTTTGTCAAAGCACCTAGAAGCGAGCCAAGGGTGAGTTTTTTCAACCCAAAAAGATTCAAACGATACGTTAAAATTTGGCTTTGCCAGATAGCACCAAAACAACGTTGTTCCAAGAAAGTTGACCTTAAAAGTCCACTGAAATTCTTCTCCTTTGGCAACCAAATTATGGCTTCCCAAATCATCATCTTTGGACTTACAATGAACCAATAGGGTTTCATTGTTTAAGCCATTTACCACATGAATGTGCCACGTTGGGAGTGGTAGTGGAACTGCCGTGCACAGCTGGATCGATGCTGCAGCCACCAACACAACTAAAAAAACCAATGCCAAATGCTTCTTTTCTTCATAAATTGTTCCCATTTTGCTTCGGATTGAACTTTTTATAATTAAGAGTATTTTTGTTTTATATACAATGCACTCCTATGGTTTCTATTTATATGTGTTAGTTTTTGAACTGATGCATGAATGGTCACATTTGTGTTTGTAATAACTTTCTTTGAATGGAGAAAAAGTAGTAATAAATACTACGTAACCACACACATTCAATTTTTTTTGAGGATAATAAAACGGAAGTAAATAATTAATGATGTACCATGAATTCATAAAATTTATTTATATTAGTACTATATGTATTAACCTATTTGGAAAAAACCAACCAAAATTATCAAAATAATCCAATGCACCCTAAGTGACATTTATTTTGCAATAATGTTTTGGTGAGGCAGGGCAATAGAATGATCAGGTGCCCCTTCAATGAAATAAGACATTCACAACCAATATACAAAATAACTCCTTGTTACTGTAACTGTTAGTCACCATTGTTCTGTCCAGAAATTGTTAAACTCGCTTAACATTTTCTTGTAAATGTATCCTCTCATTTTAGATTTTAGAGTTCTATCCTAATGTGCCAACTATAGGGAAAAATCGATTGAGAAAGAAACTAAAGCAATCCTATCAACTTCTGGAGTTTGTGTAAATGGTCATGCAAATATCATCCGTAGGGGGACATAAGAAAAGGTGCCTCGAGGTCGAGCATGGAAATTTACTACAAGCTAATGAGGGAGATCGTGGAATATGTTGACACATGTCTTGCTCTCACTTACTATAAACACTCTCTCCATTCAACTTGATATTGACCTACATAAACACCATATGTATGGGGACACAAGCAAAGGTGCCTCGAGGTCGATTATAGGTCTCACAGTGTGAACTTTTAGGGAGAAACGTGAAAGGAAAAAATGAAGTATCATATATCCCATTTGAAGGAACTCTAAATCCAGAGAACCTATGAGTAGTAGCAGATCGTCCAAACTCCATTAGGAAAGAACTCACACTTTCACAATCATATTCAACAGATTATGCATTAAATCATAAATTACAACATGCTTCTTGAAACAAATACAAAGGATAGAGAGTAAATACCTTTGAATAACACTTCTTCAAGAATATCCCACGATCAGTAACGAATGCAACGAGCAAGTCGAACTCCCTCAAACAGGAACGAGTATAAACTCGATCATCGAACAGATCCAGACACAACCACTAGATTACCTTGGTATCCTCGGTGTGAGAATCCAAGAGTGGTGGCCTCTGGTTTATTTTTGTTAGAGGGAAGGAGGAATACGATCGAGTAAAGGGTAGCATAATCGTGTAGAAGATGGAAGTCTATCGCATAGACTCGATGTTCGATTGTTTAGTTAAGAGCACTATCGTATAATAAACTCAATACTATCGTGTAGTCACTCAATAGTTAATCTGATATGTCTTTTCTTTTGAGATTTTGAAATCCAATTTCCTTTTATCCTACAATTTCCATAAAATTGTGTAACCACCCATTATGGTCGGTTATTGAGAAAAACAAATTTTAATTATCATATAATTAATAAATTGTAAATAAATACAATAACTAACTTATCATATTATACTTATAACCTATAGTTTTAAGATTGTATCATATACAATATATAAACCATAGTATTTTGTCTCTTTTATGGCATTTAAAATAAATCATATTTATATTAAATTTAATAACTATAAATCTAATTCATAGAAATTATATTTGAACCATATTCAAATATTAGTTCTTCCGATCATACGATAATGTATCACATACATTATATCAATTATGTCATATATAATTGAACTCAATTAATTATATCATATATAATTAAATTCCCTCTTGTTATTTTGAACATTTCAAACTAACCCAAAATCCTATTCTCAACTTGAATCCATTGAGCTACCAAGGGGAACTTATGAATCAGTAGCTTGAAGCTCTAATGGTACGTGGATAACTGACTAAACTCTTTAATCACATTATCCACCATCCGTTAACTGTCGGGCACTCCACTAAAGTTCGACAGTTGTACTCTTCGCACTACAAATATATTTTTGTGTCTATTGGATATAACCAATCACTTGTACGATGACCCTCACAAATCGCTCGTAAGTACATCTAGGCAATATTACCGTTTTGCCCTTGTAGTTACATCTAATTCCTTAAATATCACTGATTCCTCTAATGAATAATAGATCATAGTCCCACTATGTCTAAACCCCTTTCGGGATTATAGAGGGTGTGGCGCCACATTGTTCAAGCCCCAGAATTAGCCCTTAAGAGAGCAATTTATCTACTTACCCCTACTTTGGTGAAGGAGTGAATTCATCTTGTGTAGCTGAGTTCCTAGCTCCCGAATCAGATGAATCCCCAAAATGATAGGGTTGTTGAGTCGGCGATCTGGCCATTCTCATGCATGCAAATCAAAAGACTGCCCTCATAGGCGGGAGTTCACAATTCACTCAGGATTAAGGTCATGTTACCTATGGTCATCCTAGTTAAATGAAAGTCTCAATTATGAATGTCGTTATATAATGAGATTAAACATTTCGTGGTCCGGTATTATACAAACTCCTTTGTATAAAATATCTCCGATTGCATGTCTAATACACGAATGATTAGGATCAGGTCATTTGTAGCACTTTACAACATTTGTAACACCTACAACACAACGTTTGTATGAAACCTTGTGTTGTATAATATATGATATCTTGTATTTTTGCTTAGTTTCTTGTTTATTTGCTTTAGCATAAACCAATAAACATAAAATCCCTGGTTATCTGTATGTGACTCAAGCATGTATGTGGTGACATACAAATGGATCATGTCTTGAGTGATAACCAAAATGGTCTGTATTATATTGATATAAAAGGGAAACCTTATCCTGGTAACGCTACGTATGCGGCCCGCTTTGTGGAATGGTCACAAGTGTTGTGACTTGTGACAAATGGTCTGATCCTGATCATTTGTGTTGGGGACATGCGAGCGGGGGCATTCTATACAAAGAGTTTGTATAAAACCTGAATACAAAGTGTTAACGTCTCGTTATATAACACCGTTCATGACAGAGACTTCATTTCAAAAGGATGACCATAGGTAACATGACCTCAATCCTGAGTGACTTGGGAACTCCTCCCATTGAGGACGGTCCTTTGATTTGTATGAGTGCGAGTGGCCAGGTCGCCGATTCATACCTACCATTTGGGGGATTCGTCTAATTTGGGACCTGGGAACTCAGCTACACAAGATGGAACTCACTTCTTCCCCGAGGCAGGGGTAAGTAGATAGATAGCTCCCTTAAGGGCTGATTCCGGGGCTTGAACGATGTGGCGCCACACACCTTCTCTTGGCCCGAGAGGTGATCACACATAGTTGGACTATATTGTATTGTTCATTAGATGAATCAATGGTACTTAAGGAGTGAGATGTAACTACAGGGGCAAAACGGTAATTTGGTCCAACTATACCTATGAGCATCTGTGAAGGATCATCCTACTCATGATTGGTTATATCCGATGGACACAAAAATATATCTGTGATAAGAAGAGTTCAACTGTTGGTCTCTAGTGGAATGCCTGACAGTTAACGGATAGTGGATCTCCTGGCTAAAAAGTTTAGTCAACTATTCATGGACCGTTGGAGCTTCGAGCCACAGGTTCATTAGGTCCATTGGGTAGCTTGGATAAATTTGAAAACCAGTGTTTAGGTTAATTTGAAATGTTCAAATTGACAAGAGGAAGTTCGATGCAAATTATGCGATCATGCTACACAAAAACAACAGCATGTCATCTCTCAATGCAAATGCCATAATTCCTATTTCTAGGACGCGTGCGATGTATACGAAAATGTCGATAAGACTTATGTATAAGCTTTTATTCTTGTCTATGCAATGATGAGTGATACACACACAACAAAGGTGACAGCATACTACCATATCCTATTTCTAGGGTGCATGCGATGTGTTAATAGCAATAAAAATTATGTCTACGTTTCTATCTCTTGCTTATGCGGTTCTAATCTGACTCTTTCAAGCCTAGATTCTAATCTGACTCTCTCAAGTCTAGATTCTTTCTTCAGACTACTCTCTCAAGTATCTTTAAAGGGTGATTGATGCATATATAAGACAAGATGATCAAATAAAATGTAAATCTTAGGTCATGCTAGCAAAGTACTTCTCAACCCATTCGGAAATTTAGTGTAACAACACAAATTTGTACGCATACAGTACAAGAAATTAAATGTTAAATGTTAAGCAGGACGAAATTTTATACCCTAATTTAGAAAGCAGGAAAACAAATAAAATATATAATTAAGAATGAAAAAATATAAATTTAATAGGAAAATCAGGTGGAAATTTAGAATTGGAAAAAAATAGGAAATTTATTAATTATCCAAAAAATAATGAATAAGAGGGCAGAATCAAGGAGGATTAATTAGAAGTTGGACGCTAGCTAATTCAGAAGACAAAGGGCAGTAGATAACTTTTTGTTTGGACACTGCTCATTGGAAGAACTGGAGGTGAATTAATTACCCATATACTCTTAAAATTTGAAAGAGTTAGAAAGGGGAAGTGGAATCCACAAGCAGTGAAGGCAACCCACACGTGAACACTAGCGAGATTGGAGAGAAAATTGAAGAGAGCGAGAGTGGAGAGAGCGAGATTCTAAGTGAGACAGTAGGAGAGAGCGGGAGCGAGAGCGGGAGCGAGAGTCATAAGATCCAAACCAGTGAGAAAGCTGGAGAGAGCGAGATTCTAAGAACAAATAGAGCGAGATTTGGATAGAAGCGTGGATTATGCGTTGAATTTGGTCACGATCTTATAGATTGTACATGGAGAACCCTAAAATTGAATACAAACAAAGGTTGAAGATGTAAGGGCAAACGTTAGCCAAAATTAGGTGTCTTATTAAGAGAAATTCTTAAACCTAAGTAATTTTAAAGAAGCCATTTGTAGGATGAGTTGTGACACTGAGAAGAACCGAAAACCACTATAAATAGGACCCTTTGCCTGAAGATTTAACCCATTCTCAAACAAATCTCAATAAAAAGAATCGTATGAAAGAGTAAGTGTGAGTGAGGAAGTTCTGTGAGGTTAGAAGAGATAAAGCTCGGGTGAGGTGCTGCCCAAATTTCCTTCGAGTTTAAGAGGGAAAGCTATACTGATCAAACCATAAGGAATAATGAGGAATAACTAGGATCGCAGTCAAGGTAAGTAGTTATCTCACCAGTGTTTCATGGTAGTGTACCTTTAATCTGTTGCATAATTATGTTATTGTTATGTTGCATTACATGTTTAAAATATGTTTATCGACAAGGGACCTCATGCATTATGTTTGTTCATAAGATTAAATTTTAATTAGATAAAGGTAATGCTTCTAGGGCTAGCAGGGCATGTATGGTTGCATCCCTCTAGACCCAATTCTATGTAAAGATTATGTTAGAGACTAACAGGGTATGTATGGTTGCACCCCTCTAGTCCAATCTTACGTTTATGTTAATGATTGATGTTGGATGCGACTCTAGCCCTACTGACTGCATAACCCGCTAATCATCAGATGGGCTAGTTTCCGCCTAAGTTCTCATCTTTCTATCAGGGCGGAGAAATTTACGTTAGAAGCATAATCGTCCACCACATGTTATTATATGTTTTCGGTCCCAATCATATGTTTTCAGGACAAGTTGCATGTGATTGTGCATTTGGTCACTACCTTATGTGAGAACTACTTACTGGGTATATTATATACTCATCCTATTTTTACAGACTTTGTAGATAAGAACATAGCATAGGTTGCAGAACTGGACGTCGCTCAAATAGCCAACCATCAAACTCACTATTATAGGCATATGCATTTTTGTATCACGCTAGTGTTTTAGGATCCTGGTGTTTTGTAAAGTAAACTCTTTATATAGTTTTCTACGTAATTAATAAAATTTTAGATATGTTCTTTTGAGATTTTTGTCCAAAACTCATCTCATAAAAGAAAAGTCTAAGCATGCATGTCGTAGCGGTCAGACCATAGTATGTAAGAGTCCAATCGTTACATTTAGCTACTCATGCGTATGGAGAGATTGAATATAAGTTGAAATGAGATTTCAATTTTCTATAAATTAAATGCAGAATATAGAATAGCAATGGAATGTAGAGATAAGAAGCCCGGTAGTAATGTCTTGCTTCCCGTGGCCTTTTATACTATCTTTTTCAATCTAACTTTGTCCAGATGAATATCCTTGCTTTCGTAAGTGTTAGCCCTCTCTCCCTTTGTAGCGCTTCCCGGCAGTCTCTCGATCTTTCCGGGAATGATCTCTCAACTTCTTCGTGTCTTACCTCGTCTCCGTCTTCTAAGTATAAGTATGAATATGAATAGACTAACGGCTCTCTAACTTATTCTCTATATGTTATCTGGCGATCTCCTGGCACAATGATGGCCTTCGGTATTTATAGAGCTCAAGGGAATGAAGCTTTTCTCTCTAATGATTGCAATGATAGGCGGTTAATAAATCTCCTACTCTGATGTGCCGATTAATGGTCACCGAAAGTTGAGTGTACTTGCTACACAACATTTCAACTAAATTCGATTTCAACCATCATCAGCTTTCCGTCAGATCATGATTTATTTTGCTGTCACCTTGATGCGCAATCTTTATGCGGCCACCTTCTTGAGCAACTTCTCACGATCGCAATCCTTCAAGCCCACGGGCTCCTAATTCCTTGGATTGCAATTTTACTTGCGCCAATGCATTTTTCCTGCACAAAAAAAGTAAATTAATTGCTTTTATGCGTTAGGCGCATGCGATCGCAATTTTCTCAGTTTAACAATTTTGGACATGATTTTGTTTATTTTTATCATCGTATTCCCTCATTGTTTTACTTATTTGCGTTATAATAATGTGATTTCTACCCGTTATCAGTTTGCATCTTCCCATCAGCACCTCGTTTCCTCTTGTAGATCCATTTACAACATATAGGTTTTACCACATCAGGTTGATGTATAAGATCCCAAATTAAGTTGAAGTACATAGAATCCATCTCGAGATCCATGGCTTTAACCCATTCATCTCTATCAACATCCTTTATTGCCTTCTTGTAGGACAACAGATCATCAACTTCGCAATCAGTTACCATAGCTAGGGTTTTAGTTAAACCCATATAGCGAATAGGTGGGTTCCCAATCCCCGTCGAGGTTTTCTTAACACTTGAGGTCGATTTGACCTACTAGATGAACCTACATAAAAAACTCACGTTGAGGTAATAGGCTCTTCAACAACTCTTGTTGAAGTTTCAGTAGTTTCTTTGGAAAGCTCATTCAACACGATTTTATATGTAGGACTGTGCTCCTTTATATGATCCTTCTCAAGAAAAGTAGTGTTTGTCGATACAAACACTTTGTTCTCTTTAGGATCATGAAAGTAACCCCCTCGTGTCTCATTGGGGTAGCCTACAAATAGGCATAAACTCGAACATAGTTCCAATTTCTTAGGATTAGCCTCAAGCACATGTGTTGGGCAACCTCATATGTGGAAGTAATGTAAACTAGTTTTACGACCATTCCACAACTCCAATGAAGTTCTAGCAACACTCTCGAAGGAAACACAGTTCAGAATATAAGCTGCAGTCTCTATTGCAAAACCCTAAAACAATTCAAGTAAGGAAGCGTAACTTATCATCGATCGAACTATGTCTAATAGGGTTTGATTTCTCCTCTCTGATACACCATTCTGCTGAGGTATACCAGGTGCTCAGAGTTGGGAAACAATTCCATGTTCTTTTAAATAGTTTTGGAACTCACAATCTAATAACTTTCCATCTCGATCAGATTGAAGTGTTTTATTTGTTTTACTTAATGCATTTTCAACTTCAACCTTGAACTCTTTGAACTTTTTAAAGGACTCAGACTTATGTTGCATTAAATAAACATACCCATACCTCGAATAATCATTAGTAAAAATGATGAAGTATTCTTAGCCTCCCCTAGCTTGCACATTCATCAGACCACAAAGGTCTTAATGCACTAACTCTAGAGGCTCTTTGACCCTATCACCTTTACCAGAAAAAGGTCTTTTTGTCATTTTGCCTTTAAGGCATGACTCACACATAGGTAATAGATTTTCTTCTAACTCGCTTAGAAGTCCATTCTTCACCATCCTCTCAATCCTATTTAGAATAATGTGTCCTAAATGTAGGTTCCAATGTTGGGAATTTTCATTAGGAGAAACTTTAAGTCGTTTATCTTGAGTTACGACGGTTTTAATTATCTCTATGTTATAGAGGGAATTTGTTACTAACAACCTTAGCATATACAAATTATTTTCTAGTTGAGTTGAACATATATCAACACCATTTTTCATAATAAACACTCTATTGAAAAAAAAAAAAAAAAGTGTATAATTACATTCGAGAAAAGACTTTATAGAAATTAAGTTCCTCTTTAACTCGGGAACAACATAAACATCATTCAAAATGATAAACCTATTCTGTAAAGTCACCTGGAGACCTCTCACTGCCACAACTGAGACGATGTGCCCGGTTCCAACTCGCATTGTCATCTCATAGTGATCATGGGCTCATGCTTCTTGGCCAAAACGTCGTTAAAGATGGCCAAGATATATGCTCGGGCTTTTTTGTTCGCCAGTGGCCAATGCTCATATGCCTCTCAAACATTTCGAGCAGCATAGGGAGGTGGAATAGGAGGACACTCCTCTATAAGGATGAACAATAAGCCATCGATGATAAGTATCGTTTAATTGTATTGTTCCAACTAGCATAATTCTCGCTAGTCAGTTTATCGACGGCTAAAAGTGAAAGAGTAGCGGTAGCCATTGTATTGCTAAAAAAATTGAACAAACTTAACGAGTCTACTTATATTACCACATTTAACACCAATTAAGTTTTAGAAAAATAGTTCTATTGTACCCTAAATGACATCTATTATGCAATAATGCTCCAGTGAGACAGGACAAAAGTCACCATAGGGTGATCAAGGGTCCCTCCACTGGAAAGACAATCTCAACCATTAGACAGAAAAAACTTCTTCTAATTGAATCTAACAGTCATCATTGTTTGGTCCAGAATTTGTTAACATCCTTAACAATTCCGTGTAAGTGTAACCCCTCATTTTAGGCCCTAGAGTCCTGCCCTAATGCACCAACCATAGGGAAAAAGTAGATCAGGATAAGAGACTAAAACAACCCTGTCCATTTCTGGAGATCAAATAAAGAGTTATGCAGATACAACCATCTTTTAGGGGGACACTCCCGGGGTGTCTCGAGGCGATGCATGAAAACTTTATCCATGAGAGAGACAGAGGGATATGTTGTCACACGTCCCGCTCCCACTTACTTTGAACTTTCTCTCCATTCACCTTGGTATTGACCTACTCAAATGCCATTCTTTAGGGGGACAGTCCCAGGGTGCCTCGAGGCCGAGGATAGATCTCATGGTGTGAACTTTTTAGGGAGAAACGTGTAGAGGTAAAGTGAAGTATCACATACCCAATTACCTCCCTTGAATGTTCTACCTAGAGATTCATTAACTTAGAAAATCCGGCTACTGATTTTTACTAAGTGGTTGTTTAATTTGTTAAAAAAACACTTACTTTTTATGATTAAACAAGTTTGATTCAAGTCTTATTAAACACTTTAACAGACTATCATCAAATTTGCATGCATGCAACAAATCTATCTAATTCACATTTTCAAGTAGGTTCCCAGGTAGGGGTGCAGTGTTTCCATTGACTTAAGTACCCCAGCCTAGGTAGAACCAACTTTAGCATAAATGTCGCTTATAGATAGATTTGGTACACATTTAATCTTTTGTTAGTCAATTTAATCCTAATAAACTGAATTAAAATATTAAACTTAGGACATACAATATAAACATACAACACATGTACATTAAATAAAATTTGATGGACCGGGATAATATACCTCAAAATCGGAAATAAAAGCTAACTATTACAAATGAAACGACTGAACCAGTTCAAACAGGCGAATTGGGTCTTGAACTGCATACACGAAGCCTCGTCACTTGATCGCACAGTAAATACTTCTGTTCATCGAGTAACGCAAATCGAGTATAAATGATCATGTAGTGATGGTCACGTGGCTAAGGACTATGTGATGAGCATGAAATTCCATGCGATCGTGCAGTGCACATTGAGTAACGCATGTCATGTGATCTTGTAGATAACAACAATGTGATGAGCATGATAGTCTACACGATCGAATAGCAAGCGTCGTGTATCGTATACCAAGTGATTGTGTAGCTACTGACAATGCGATGAGCATGATAACCTACATGATCGTTTAGCGCGCATGCCATGCGTCGAGTATCAAATACTCTGCGTTCGTTTATCCCCAGTATCTATGCAATCGAGTAGCTGTAACACAATCGTGTAAACTCTTAACTCGATCGTGTAGCATTAGCTATGCGATCATTTAGCAAATACTACACGATCAAGTAGAACATTTATACACAATCGCATAGTCAAATCTAAATGATCGTTTAACTTGAGCTACACGATGCGACCACCGATTTGTTTTCTCCCTCGAAGCGAACAACTCCTCCTTGCGTTTAAAGCTTATTCACGAATGACTCAAAAAACAAAAACAAATATAGACTCGATTGCAAGTTAATATGTCTAAAAATGCATGGGCCCTTAAAAATTAACTTTTGAAAAGTAAAGAAAGCTTTAAATAGAGACAATTACCCCAAAACATCCATCAACAACATCCACAATCACACTTAACACTTCAACGCATTGCATAAATCTTAAAACCCACCAAGACTGTAAATGAAATTCAATACATCAATGGAATTTGGAAATGAGGAGAACCTGGCTCTCATACCAATTAAAGGAACTCTAAATCCAGAGAACCCATGAGCGAAGTGGATCGTCCAAACTCCATTGTGAAAGAACTCATATATTCATTGTCATTCTAAACAGATTATACAATAAATCATAAATTACGACATGCTTCTTGAAACAAATAAAAAAGATAGAGAGACAATACCTTCGAAGAACACTTCTTAAAATATCCCTCGATCAGTCACGAACGCAACGAGCAAGTTGAACTCCCTTAAACAGGAACGAGTATAAACTGGATATACAAGTAGTGTCATCTAGATAAGGTATCCCTCCTTATCCATATACTACAAACCATTTAGGTTATCACTTAAAGTACGATCCACTTGTATGTCTCCACGTACATATTTAAGTTACAACGATAATCATAGATCTTAGTTTATTGGTTTGTGGTACTAAACTATCAAATATTTCTTAGACTGAAGTGTATAAAATATCATATATTATAAATTACAATGTGTTTGTTCATACAAGATTTACAAACAATAGAACCCTGCGAGATTTAGGGCATCAACCCTAACACCATTTTCCTCCCACTGAGCGTTTTACCTAGGGTTATTTAACTTAGGAGAATTCATCTACTAATTATAACTAAATGTTTGTTTAAATTTGCCCAAAAGTAACTTTTACTTTGGATAGTTAAACAACTTTGGTTAATGTTTATTAAACACTTAATTTTAATCAACAATTGCATACTTATAACAAATCAATCTAATTTACCTTTCCACGTAAATTTCAGGGGTGTTACATTTCCATTAACTTAAATACCCCACCCTCAGCAGAACTAGTTTTAGACAAAAGGTCAGTTATAGATATATTTGCTACAGATTTAATCTTTTAATTAAGAACAATTTAATCCTATTAAACTGATTAAAAGATTAAACTTAATTTATAATCTCATTACAAATGTTATCGTAGGTCTATGTAAATCATATTTTAAAACTATTTTAAAAAATGATTTTAACCTAAGGTTTGCATGAAATTCTGAATTATTGATTTTAATTTCTAATTTCATTTAATTATAACTTTTATAAAATAAATTATGCAAATTAAAATCATTCATTGCATGTTATGACGTACTAAGAAAAATTATAACGATTATAAAATTACCTAAAGTAGTGCTATGCATCATGCAATTCCATTTCATTAATAAACATACATAACACTTATATATTAAAGTAATGAAATAATTAATAACGTAGATCTATATAATATAAATGGTGTATGACTATGTTATTAATGCATGCAACCATATCCTATAACACTTATATTATATGATGCATGAGCATGCTATAAAATTAAGTCATGCCACTATATATATTATAACATTTATAATATAAATATTGCATAACCTATGGTGGGATTTTTACTATATGACATACATTATGACATATAATAATAAAATAAATCATACATCAAATGTATAATTTTGAACAACAATTATTGGACGGGAATTGGACACCTAAACAATTAATTAAATTAATATAACACTTATATTAATTTAATTAATAAATAAATATTATAGAAAATAATCAATCGGTTCGAAACAAGTGAACCTGGCCTCGAACCGCTTGAACCGAACCACCAAACACCCAAACTGGACCCGAAACGCTCCAAAACGAACCTGTGAAGGCCCTAATCGGAAACATGGATCGTCCAAATTTTTTATTTTTTATAGAACACAAAATTACAGAATAAAAATATGCATTCAAATTAAAATTTAAAGCGTGCCCAAAAAAATTGAGAAAAGGAAAAATAGGGTTCAAGAAACCTTACCCTTGAAGAACCCTTCTTCACAAATTTTCACTTCTCCAAAATAGGTCACGAACAAGCACGATCCAAAATGGCCACCCCCACAAAATCTTCCTCTGTATTCTTTTGAGATGACAATCATAGGAGTTGTGTGGGCTCTACGAATTTTGGGAGAGAAGGAAAGAAAATTGAGAGGAGAGGGAGAGTTTTTGGGGTTTTTTTCTTAGAGAAACCTATTGCTTCCAATCTTTGTATATTTTCTTGTAAAAGAAAATTTCCACACCAAATCTCACGTAACCTCCCACTAGTTATGTGAGTTGAGAAAGATCAGGAGAGAGAAGTTATTTCTCTCCCTAAAATTCAAATTCAAAATTAATATAATTAATAAATTAATTTTAATTTAAAATTTAAACCTTTATATACATATATATATAATAACTAACTTATTATATATATATATATATATATATATATATATATAACTATATGTTATATCATATATAACATAGAATCTATGGTTTAATATTATATCATATACAATATAAGCTATAGTTTTAATTCTCTCATCAATGGTATTTAATATAAATCTCATTTATATTAAATTCAATTATATGAATCCAATTCACAAAATTAATATTTGAATCACATTCAAATATTTATTTCCTCTCAATTAAACTTTATATTATAATATATCAAATACATTATAATAACTATATCATATATAATTAATTTAAATTAATCATATCACATATAATTAATTCCCTCATTTAATTTGAATAATCAAATTAATCAAAAATTGATTCTCATTAAAACCCTGTTGAGCTACAGAGGGAACCTCATAGACCTGTAGCTTGAAGCTCCAATAGTACTTGAATCATTCATTAAACTTCTTTAATTAAACTATTCAACATCCATTAACTGTCAGAACACTTCACTAAATACTGACAGCTGCACTCTTTGCACTATAGATATATTTCTATGTTCACTCGATATAACCAGTCAACAATGTGATGAATCTTCACAAATTGCTCGAAGTACAACTATGCCAAAACTACCATTTTCCCCCTAGATCTAACTCTTTAAGTACCACTGATCCCTCTAATGAATAATAAGTCATAGTCCAACTATGACCAACTCCTCTCGAACCAGGAGAGGGTGTGGCACCATATTGTTCAAGCCCCAAATTTAAAACTTAAAGGAACAATTTATCTACTTACCCCGACGTTAGGGAAGGAGTGAATTCCGTCTTGCGTAGCTGTGTTCCCAGCTTCTCAATCAGACAAATCCCCAAAATGGTAAGTTTATTGAATCATCAATCTAGCCACGCTCACCTATACAAATCAAAGGACCATCTTCATAGGTAGGAATTCACAATTCACTCAGAATTCAAGTCATATCACCTATGATCATCCTGGGGAAATGTAAGACTCTATTATGAACGATGTTATATAATGAGACTAGTCATGTCGTGGTCCAGTCTTATACAAACTCCTTTGTATAGAATACACCCACTCACATGTCTCCACGTGAATGATCAGGATCATATCATTTGTAGCACTTTATAATCATTGTAATACCTACAAAGCGGGTTGTATTCGTAGTGTTACTAGGATAAAGTATCCAGCCTTATCCATCCACTACAGACCATTTAGGTTATCACTTAAACATGGTCTTTACATACATGTTTAAGTTAACAACCTTGGATGTTAGTTTATTGGTTTGTGGGTTTAATGCTACTAAATGTCAAATAAAACATCTCATATTTTATTAAATAAATAAAAGTTTGTACAATACAATTACAAACTACCGGACCCTATGAGATTTAGGGCATCAAACCAAACAATTATCATCTTTGCATTTATTGGACATAAATGCATAGTATGACCTCGGCATGGAGTTATTTTTTGAGTATTTTTGTACTCACCCTTTCTTATGATGTGTTTTTTTGTAAGGGCAAGGGAAGATTGAGGAATGACAAGAAGAGTCTGTAACTGTACCATTGAGACCAAATAGATGTTTCTGCTCATGTTTTCATGTTGTAAATGTTTGTTTTGGTGTATGAACCTTGAGAGGTAGTATTTGCACTATTTAACACTTTATGCAAGTGTCTAGCTTTGTTTTACAATTTTAGGTGTACCCTGAACGAAGGTTTTATGTTATTTGAACTTTTATTTTATTAAAGTTATAAATTTTATAAAACGGTCTGATTCTTTTGCTTGAGTTGAAAAGAAATTTTGAAATTTATGTATGCATAATGTAATGACCTTATTAATAGTTTTAGAGAGTCAGATCATTACAATAATTAATTTATTTCAATTAAAGATTTGAATTATTTATTAGTTTTGAAATGTAAAAAGGAAAAAAATAAGAAAGCTAAACTTAGGATATTGATATATATTTAAGATTTTTCTTAAGCCAAAAGGGGATCAATTTGCTAGATTAAGGTAATTAGTAGCCTTACGACTGAAATGCCTCTGAATAAATATTTCAATTTTTGTTATACGGTTTTAGAAAAGTTTGCATGATATGGTTTCATGATTTAATACATTTTAGTCAAGCATACTATGAATTTCATGAGATGATATGTTATGATTTCATTTTGTGGGACCATTTATTGTATGTTGCAGGTTAGATCAGTTTGGTCACAATTGCCCTCCTATAAGTTGCTATGTATACCTCATATTTAGTTTATAATATGCACCTTCAAGTTCACCAGATATTATGTGAATACATCGCACATACAGTAGGAATATGTTAAACTGTTCATTCTAATAGCCTAAATTCAGATTTAGTACTTCAGATTACATCCTAGTTCATAATATTTAGAGCATGTTGCATTTGTTTGCATAGCCAGACCTCGGTAGTGGAGTTACTTACTAGTATTTTAAATATTCATTATTTTCTAAAATGTTTTCCAGGTAAGAGAAAGGATGTAAAGGTGCTCGTCAAGGGATCTATTGATAGTGTCATAGGACTAACAAAAATGCTTCATCTTAGTATCATGTTTTTAAGATTGTTTGGATTTTTTTTTTTATGAGAACCTTTGAGTTTTTAGCTATAAATTTTAAATTTTCCATTTTAATTAAATTTTTTTATTGGATGCCAAATAAAATTTCGTTTTGTTATTTAGAAAATTCTTATTTTATATCAAAATGGTAAGCTTGAAATTGCATTCATAATAGTAGTGACCTCAAATAGAATCATAGAAAGTCAAGTCAAAACATCCCTCCTCCGAAGTTGAAAGCCATAGGTGCTATCTAGTCCCAATCCGCTGAATCTCCTTTGTCACGATGCTTGGAATATGAATATTAATGTCGCTTGGAATGCTGATAGGCAGATGGGTGGGTTTGGATGGGTGCTTCGAGACCATTTTGGTCGTGCTTGTTTGGCTACGTTGAAGTTCACTCCCTGATGCTCTAAGATTAAGTTTCTTGAAGTCATGGTCATTGCTGAGGGGCTTGCATATGTTCAATGATGTGGCTATTTACCTGTCAAAGGTGTCATTTATTATAGAGGAAGTGAAGCAAAGGAGTTGTGACGTTGATTTTGTACACACCTTTCAATGTTTAACTTCATAGCATATTCTCTTGCAAGGAAGGTTTTGCAAAAGTGGATTTCTTATTTTCTTTATACTCATACTCTCAATGGTTGTCTGGTATGTTGTCCTTTTAAAACATTAACAGAAAAAAAGCACAACGAGATATATTACTAAATTAAACAAGTCTCCATTCTTATTTCATATTTCTTATATGTTTGAGAGACCATGATCTATGCAAGTTGAGTTAGGTTCTTTTTTGTTCAATTAATTTTTTTAAAGTGAGAATAGTACTTTTATTCACAATATGTACAAAATATTCAAATAGATATTACATGAAAAAAAAAAAATAGCCAATTCATAGCAATACGAGAAGCAAGGATAGTTCATTCTAATTATTTGATCAATAACTTAACTTCTCATTCATCAAATTTAAGAAAAGTTCTCAAAACTATATACAAAATAATTTATTTAGACTCCCTTTCGTAACCATTTCTTATAATGATTTGCATCTTTTCTAAGTGAAGAAATCATGATTCAAATACTTCAGCTATTTTTTGTTTATAACTCTTTATCTTGTAAACTGTCTGTTGGTATATGTTATAAATACCACTGATAAAAAAAAAAACGTGTTAAGTTCATCATTTTCCTATTTTTCTGTAAATAAACAAAAGTTATATGCAATCTTCTAAGTGAAAAAGTACCTGAATCTTCCCATGGACATAGGCATCTTGGCCAAACCACGTAAACTTGTGTGTTTCTTCTTCTTGTTTTTATCTTCTTCTTGTCTTTATCTTCTTCTTTCAATTGACTGTAATCTTTCTGAAACTCGCGCGTAAAACAATGTTGCTTTCAAATTGTATCGAATTCCAGAACATCGAGTTGAATCGTGCAACAATTTCGTCTATCAAGTTGCTTCGAGTTAGTCATTTTCGCCTCCGAGTCGCACCGAGTAGAGATCAATACTCATCAAGTAATATCAAGTATCGTTCAACTTTAATTGAATTCTATCAAGGATTGAACATAAACTCGTCGAGGATAAAAGGAAATATGCATCGAGCATTGAGTAGAAACATAGCGAGCATCGAGGATTTGGCAGAGTCTTTCTTGACCATTTCTTCATCTTCTCAGTGTTCATCTTGAGTAATTGGGCCTAGAGAAGTTTGAATAACCCAACACTCAGTATAATGGTTGAATTTTTAACAAAATTTAAAAAACAAACAACTTTTTTAAAGCTACTTTTTAGTTCTCAAAATTTGGCATCATTTTTTATATCATTCGTGAAAAGTAGATAAAAAAAGAAATAAATTTAGAGGTGAAAGTAATGTCCATAGGCTTCATTTTCAAAAGCAAAAAACAAAAAATAAAATAATTATCAAACAGAGACTTAGTTTGCTCGTTCTCATTTTTTTATTTATTTAACGAAATTGATCAGACTGAAACCATCAGTAAACATTGTTCAAATATATGGTGACATATATTTTTTTAACCAAAAGTATAGGTAAAGTCATCAGATAGATTTAAATTCGAAGCATAAATGATAGTCTTACAAGAATAGAAATCACTTGTATTGTATCTTAATGTGTAATATTATTTCTTAGATTAGTTTCTTTTAATAGCTGAAAAGTTACCAAGAATTCACGTAACTTTGTTCCATTGATGCATAAGTTCATTAACATTAGTAGGATTGTTTCTCAAGTAAATTCCATCATCTTTGACAATCTAAAAAAATTTTTTGTCAAAGCACCTAGAAGTGAGTTAAGAGTGTTTCTTCAACTCAAAAAGATTCAAACGATATGTTAAAATTTAAGTCCATTGGAATTCGTGGACTTTGGCAACCAAATTATGGCTTCCCAAATCATCATCTTTGAACTTACAATGAATCAATAGAGTTGCATTGTTTAAGCCATTTACCACATGAATGTGCCACGTTGGGAGTGATAATAGAACCAATTCAAAATGCTTCTTTTTTTCATACATTTTTAGAGTTCTGTTTTAAATTATTATTATTTTTTTGGGTGGCTTTGTTTGAATTACAAGCACTCAAATAGTTTCTATTTATATACATTGTTGAATTGATGGGCTTTATTTGTCTTTTGATTAAAATAATGGAAAAGAAAGAGAAAATAATAAATAATATATAACCACCAACATTTGAAGCAAATTAAATAATTAATGATCTACAACGTACCTCGACGATTTTTTTTTTTTATAGGTATTGTGATTAAAGTATGGGGTGGAGGAATCGAACCTTAAACTACGAGATTGATAGTATGAACACTATGCCACGAGATTGCTTCCCAAAGGGCAAATTCCAGGGCTCAAACAATGAGGCACCTCACCCTCTCCTGGCCCGAGAGGGGTTCGGTCATAATTGAACTATGACTAGTTGTTCATTAGAGAGATCAATGGTTGTTAAGGAGTTAGATGTAACTACAGGGTTAAAACGTTAATTTGACCCAACATTAATGACGAGTAATTCTGAAGAGTCAATCCATTGTTGATTGCTTATATCCAATGGATACATAAATATATCTATAGTGCGAAGAGTTCAGCTATCAGTCTTTATGTAGTGATCGACAGTTAATGAACGTTGATTAATTATATTAAAATAATTTTATCAATTAATTTCATATCATTGGAGCTTCAATCTATAGGCCCATAAGGTCCCGTCGTTAGCTCAATGAGGACTGATGAGAATTAAATTAATTCTGGTTTAATTTGAATTGTTTAAATTAATTCAAGTGAATTAATTGTATAAGATATAGTTAAGTAATATATATTGATAAATTATATGTTGATACATTTTTATAAGAGAAATAAATATTTGAATATGATTCATATAAAAACTATATGTTAAAATTTAATGTAAATATGATTCATATTAAATTTAGATAGTTTTATGAGAGAAATAAATGTTTGAATATGATTCAAATATTAATTATATGAATATGATTCATATAGGAACTATACATAAAAATTAATATGAATATGATTCATATTAAATTTATATATTTTATTGAGAGGTATTATAATTTGAATATGATTGAATTATTATTTATATGAATTTGATTCATATTAATATCTTGCGTTATTTGAGAGAATAGTAAACTATAGTTTTTATTATATGTGATATAATATTAACTACAGGTTTTATATTTATATGTGATATATCATATAGTTTGTATATATATTAAATGGTTAGCATATATTAAATCCAAAATTTTGAATTTGAATTTAATAAAATTAAAGGGGAAAAAGTTATAACTCTCTCACCCATTTTCTCAATCTCACTCTCACATAAAAACAAACAATGGAGAGAATTGTTCTCTCTTGTTCTCTTTCTGGTTTCTCTGGTTCTCTATGTTATGCAGATGAGTTTTTATAGAGAAGAAAATTTCTCTCAATTCTCTTCTTCTTCCCGCCAAATTAAAGTACAAGCCCATACCTTTGCATGATTTTTGTCCCTGAGAATAATGGGGAAGACCCTATAGTGGTGTCCGGTTGCGGTGTTCGTGAGATCGGGACAAGACAATGCGAATTGGAGAGGAACGAGACGAATTGGTCTTCAAGGGTATGTGATTCCCATTATATCTTTCTTCTCTATTTGATTAACATAGTAGATAGCATCTTTAAGTTAATATTGTTTATTGTTTCCGTCTCTCTATATTTTTCTATTCTATAAAACAAAGTTTAGAGGCCAATACATTCAATTGTTTCCGCTGCGGGGAGTATCAATTCCTTCAATAAAAAATCTCAACTACCAAACAATCAATTTCTTTGAATTTACTCTGAGTTGATAAAACACTAATTTGAAAATAACTCATATATAGGTACCCTTATTGTTTTCCGATCGATACTTCTATTCTTTTTTTCCCCGTATGTCTAATTCTAATGCAAATTTCGTAAACAACCAAATATAACCAAATACTTCAAGTTAAAATATAAAAATCCTACAAAAAGTTTACAAAAAGTTTAAAAAATTTCAAAATCAGAATATGTCGTATGCATCAAATTTAGCAAAATGATGAAATTAAAGGGATCAGATTTCGCAACAGAAGCATTTGTGTGAGAACTTGCATCCCACAATTGGATTTTTACATAAACAAATTCAATATACTAAAATAGAATATAAACATATAATATAATATGCCTTTGGGAAAAAGATTAGAATCTTCTTTATGTTTCAACGAATAGTTCCTTCAACGATCTTGTTCATGAACGATTTCTTCAACAATCTCGAACACTACCACGAGAGTAACCTCATTATTCTCTAGGTGGTATCCAGCTATTGGGAGAGGGAGAGAAGAAAAGGGTTTTGGAGAGTAGAGAGGATTCTATTTGTGGCTTAGGGAAATTTTTCACACTAACACTTCTGTGTTGTGTATTGTCAGTGTCTGTCTCAATGTCTCCCAAAGGGTCAAGCCTTTTTCCTAATCCTTTTCCTATTTCATTTTCCACAATTAATCAATTAAATAACTCTTATTTAGTTAATTAGCACAATTAAATAAAAAATATTTAATTTAATTTGCACATGAATTAAATAACTATTTATACATTTAATCTAATTTAATATATATACATCTAATTATCATAAACTTGCTATGTATATGTGAAGTACCTCTTTGTTAATTAATTATTTGTGAATCTAATTCACTTGAGTTAATTTTCAATCAATATGATTTATAGATTATATCCATAATCAATTATATATCAATCACATTAATATATAGTTTCTTCAAAGTAATTTGAAGAATTCAAATTACCTCTCTTAAATATCTTATAGTGAGCTGACAAAGGAACCTGGTGGACCTGTAGATTATAAGCTCCAGCGATATGAGATTGATTGGCTAAACTCATTAACCAAGTTAATCAATAATCATTAAATATGACACTCCACTACAGATCCATAACTTTACTCTTCTCACTACAGATATATTTCTGTGTCCAAAAATATAGACTAACAAAAATAAGTTAGTTCTTCACGAGGTTTCATAACCCACAGTATAGTAGATTTAGGGTTATTAAGACAAAATAGACAAACAACAAAACCAATAACATTTGTTGAATTAACGTTTATAACTCTTTATGGATGACGGTTAATTAATAACATTTACTATCTACAAGTTTTAGGGCATACCACCTAACAAACTCCAACTTGAACTAAAACTATAGTCAATGGGTTGTACATGATATTAGAATCCAAAAGATGGGATTACTGTAAATAAATACAATAAACTATAGCATCCATATTCTCATTACACATCTCCCATTTGTCCTAAATTATACAATGTACATGTCTCGTAGACCAAGACTCTCTAGTTGGCCCTCAAACACTTTAGCCGAGAGAGAGCCTTCGTAAAAAGATCAGCAATGACTACTTTCCTACTATTGTCATACTATAAGGTGACGGGCAAGACCATATTTGGAACTGCTTCCAAATTGCTTAGGAACTTTCTGAGTCAACTTGCTTCCTTTGTTGCTTCACAAGCAGCTACATACTCAGTTTCCATAGTGGAATATGCAATACATCCTTGCTTCATACTATGCCACACTATAGTTCCCCCGTTCACTGTAAACACTGATTCTAACATTGATTTCCTAGAATCCTTGTTAGTTTAGAAATCAAAGTCGGTGTATCTTGTAAGGATCAAATCCTTTTCTCCATATACCAGCTTATAGTCCTTCGTTCTCTTAAGATACTTGAGGATGTTCTTAATCGCAGTCTAGTGGTCTAACCATGGATTGAACTGGTACCTACTAACTATTCTCATTGCATAACAAATATCTAACCTAGTGCAGAGCATAACATACATTAATCTGTCCACAACTAAGGCATATGGTACATCTCATATCCTCAACTTCTTAAGGTATTTTACGATATTGTTACTTAGACAACTGAACCAAGTGCCTGAATGGTAATAAACCTTTCATAGAGTTCTGTATTGAATATCGAGTCAACATTTTGTCGATATAAGTTGCTTGAGACAGAGCCAACGTGTTGTTCTTGCGATCTCTAATGATTTGGATCCCAAGTAAATACTGCGCCTCACCTAAATCTTTCATTTAGAATTGGGCTGCAAATCTAATGTCAGTGAGGTACCTTACATCATTCACAATGATTAGGATATTGTCCATATAAAGTACTAGAAAAGCTGCTTTATCGTTAATAATTTTCTTGTAGATACAAGGTTCATCAACATTTTGATCAAAACAAGAATATTTTATCACTGTATCAAATCTAATGTTCCAAGATCTTGTTGCAAGTTTCAACCCATAAATGGATCGATTCAACTTGCATACTTTTTGCTCCTAACCTCAGGTTATGAACCCCTCGACCTGAGACATAAAGATGTTTTCTTTAAAATTCCAATTCAGAAAAGCAGTCTTGACATACGTTTGCCATATTTCATAGTCATAATATGCATTGACAAGAGAATTCTGATAGACATAAGCATAGCAACAGAGGAAAAAGTTTCCTCATAGTCCCTCTGGGTATAACCCTTTGCTATAAGTCTAGCTTGAAAGGTTTGTACCTTTCCGGATACATCTCTCTTTCTTTTATAGATCCATTTGCACCTTATAGATTTTACCCCTTTAGGTGGATCTACAAGATCCCATACTGAATTAGAGTATATAAACTTCATTTCAAGGTCTATGGCTTTAACCCATTGGTCCTTTTCTACATCATTCATTGCCTATTTATAGGACAACAAATCTTCAACACCATCATCTGGCATGACAAACTGAGTTTCAATTAAACCCAAATACCAGTCAGGTTGTATCAGAACCTTCCCACTGCGTCGAAGCACTCTCAATGATTGAGAAGGACGAGACTGACCTAAAGTGTTAGCTTCTTTATTAACTCTTGATGAAGGACCAGCTGCAATAACAACCCTTGTTGATTCATCAGTAGCTTCACTTAATACTATTTTGCTTCATGGTTTATGATCTATCATATGGTATTCCTAGAAAAAAGTAGCGTTTTTCGATACAAACACTTTATCTTCTTGAGTCATAAAACAGACCACATTTCATTTCCTTACGATAGACAACAAATTGGTATAATTTTGAACGAGGTTCCAACTTTTTAGGATTTTTCACTAACACATGTACAGGACAACCCCAGATTTTGAATTAACGTAAACTCGGTTTACGCCCCCTCCACAACTCAAAAGGTGTTTCAAAAACACACTTTGAGGGAACATTGTGATGGAACGAACACATACGTAGCGGAAGAAATAACGGATCTAAAGTACTCTAATTAGGTTAATTTCAAAAAATAAGCATGCAATTAAATTAAAAACAAAGGGAAAGAAGATATACAACTTTTGTAGTATCAAATCTTCCACAAATCACCTCCAATCTCATCACGAATGGTCCGTAGATCGTCACGAGAGTCTTTCTGACTATTCTCCGGCGTTAGAACAGGATGGTGATCAGTGAGTGACTAATTTCGAGAGAAAAATGTTAAAGATTTGAGAGAAAATAGGTTAAGATTATTAAATAATCTAATAAAAGTTCACTTGGCTAAGAGAGCTAATATTCATAAAACACTTTTTTTTTAAAGGCCATATCATGCAAAACATGCAACTTTGAGTTTGATGAGAATTTTACACTAAAAAAATCCACTAATTCAAAGTGGGATTAGTGGAGTAAATGTCTTCAATTGAAAACAATACTTAGCAATGCAAATATTTGAATTTCCCACTGAAAATTGTTGGATCTTTTCATTAACTAGGTCAAAGGTCAAAATTTGACTCTTAAAGTACAAAGTCAACAATTTTGACTTTTTGACTTTGGAAGTTGAAAGTCAACATTTTGACTTTTATTGCATTTTTACCTAGTCAATAATTTAAACTTTTGATGTAATTTTGACCTAGTCAACTATTTTGACTTTGAATGCAATTGTGACCAATTGCATTTAATCTCAAAATTAATTTTAAAATTACATTATATTAAATAATTAATTAAACAATTTAATTAATTTAATTTAATATTAAATCCAATACTAATAACAATCAATATGAATCTCTATTCATAATCTTGATATTTAAATCTTATTTAAATATTTTCTATTTTCTCTCTCTTTATGTTTAATTTACAGTTAAATATTAGGTTAAATATATCGTACATATTTAACACTTTGCTCCAAAAACCAAATTCAAACACTTCCAATTCGTTCGTCACACTGTTCTAAGGTTTAGTCTGATATGACCTAGTAGGGGGACCTCATGGACCTACAGATCATGGGCTCCAACAATTCGAGATTCACCGGCTAAATTCTTTAACCCAATTAACTAACATTTGCTAACCACCGGGTCATTCTACTAAAGCCTAATAGTTGCATTTCCCTCACTATAAATATACTTCTATCCACTCGATATAACCAGAATTAATAAGTCAACCCTTCATAGGTTGTTTGTAATAACGGCTAGATCAAAAGTTATTTTACCCTCGAGATTACATCTTGCTTTTTAAGTTCTACTGATCCTCCTGATCCTCTAATTAACACTTAATTTGTGATCCAATCACTAAACCGAATCCCTCTCGAGCCAAGAAGAACATGGAGCCCCTTGTTCATGTTCTGAAGTTGGCACTTAAGGGAATAACCTCTTTACTAACCCTAAAAGCGAGAATAAGTGAAGTCCGTATTACACCCTATGTCACTAGATATCTACCCGATTATACCCCTGAAATGGGAGGCTTATTGAGTCGACGCTGTTGAGCTAACCCTCACCCATGCAAATCTAAGGATAATTCTGAGTAAACAGAAGTTCATAGTTGCTCAGGACTAAGGTCAAGTTACATAGGTCATAACTTTGAAATATTAAGTCTTAAATAGTAAACAACGTTATACAGTAAGAGTGACTTATTTCTTGGTCCGATCTTTTACAAACTCTTTGTACTGGACGCCCCCGATTGCATGTCATTACATGAACGATTTAGGATCACATCATTTGTACTAAATATAAAGTGGGTCACATCCTATAGTGTCCCCAAGATAAGTTACCCAGCCTTATCAATATACTATAAACCGTTTAGACTATTTACTCGAACTTGATCCACTTTTATGTCATTACATAAAGTCCAAGTATTCATGTAATAGTCACAGATCTTAGTTTGTTTGATTTAGGTTATTTCTAGAATGAAATGAGCAATTCATACATTTAATAACAACTTTATTGAATAAAATCTCAATAACACCTTTACTAATAATATAATAAGTTTATTGTTTACAAACCACAAATTTTAGGACATAAAATCAAACACATTGTTCAAGATGTGAACTATAGTCTCTCCTGCATATCCCCAAAATGAGTTGGGCAATCGAGCATAACTCATCATATAACGAACCATATCTAATGAGGTTCTATTTTTTCTTTCTGATACACCATTCTACTGAGATGTACCAGATGCTGAGAATTGGATTGAATTCCATGTTCTATCATGTAGTCCTAGAATTCTAAATCTTTGTACTCTTCACCTCGATCAGATTGAAGTGTTCTAATTGTTTTACCTAATAGGTTTTCAACTTCAGCTTTATACTCTTTGAACTTTTCAAAGGCTTCAGACTTATGTTCCATAATAAGTAACCATACGTTGAATAATCATCTATGAAAGAGATGAAGTATTCATACCCTCCTTTAGCCTTTACATTCATTAGACCTTAAAGATCCAAATGTATAAGTTTTAAAGGTTCTTTGGCTCTACAACTTTTTCCCCTAAAAGGCATTTTAGTCATTTTTCCATCGAGACAAGATTCACATGGAGGTAATGAATCATCTTCTAACTTACTTAGAAGTCCATTCTTTACCAATCTCCGGATTCTATCAAGATTTATGTGGCCTAATCTCAAATGCCAGACTCACCAAACTCTGATTGAGGCTAGTCTTCCCTCTTTTTTATGTCTTTGGTAGTATTTTTCTTTTCCTTCCTTTATTTTCATTTTTGTTATTTTTGTAGTTTGTTGTTTCTTTTCTTTTGATTTTTTCTAACTTCCTTTTTGTTTTGTAGGTTTCTTTTGCTTTTGTTTTTCTTTTATTTTTCATTCTTTGGTAGGTCTCTCTGAAGCTTTAACAGAAAAGCCAATGCAAAGAGAATAAGCCCAACCACCACCATCCCGTGTGCGACATGTTTTTAGAGGAGATTTTTTGTTCCCTTGCTCTTTTCATTTTTGAGCTATACTTGAGATACATTAGGGACAATGTATCATTTTAATATTGGGGGTGGGGTACCTGTTGGGTGGCTTTTATTTTAGCTTGGGGTCCTTGAGCTCTGTGTTTGGACTATGCTTTGTGTGCTTTGGTTGTCTTGTTTTCTCTGTTGCTCTATTGTTATGATGATAGTTTATAACGCACTCTTTCTTTGATAGAATTTTCATGAAAGAACATTAGGAAAGCATGATCATGATTTTTAGCCCATTTTTATTTATTTATTTTTTTTGTCTCCCATACATCTTTAAGTCATTGTTTTGCAAAATTAAAATCTTGCATGCTTAGAATTGGTATTTGGTTTGTATTTCTGTTGTCACCCTGAAAGGTCCACATTTGACTTAGGAGTAATCACACTTGTTGTAGAGAAAAACTAGACAAGGTGGATAAAATAAGGCCTACTGTGTATAAAAAAAAGAAAAATAAAGAGAAGCAAATTAATTGTTTAAAAATATGCATAAAATAGTGTGTGTGTGTTTGTGCATGGATAGAGGTGAACAGAACTACCTCTGCTGTGTCTAGTTAGGGCCCTGTGGGAAAATAGTGGATAGGTTCCTGGTACTGGGGTATGAAAGCACATTTCGTAGTTCCTTCTTGTCTGCAAGTTTGGTAGGTCCATGGTTGATAACCGAGCCGGAGTAGAGGAGAAATGGGATGAAAGCCTTATAAAACTTTTCCAGGCCGTGAAGCTTAACTAGCAAGACTTTAGGTTCACTTATGCATGAATAGATTAAGAATCATTCTTAAAATTGTGCTTCATTGATTGATTCTAATTGAATTTCGTTCTTGATTACAAACTCTATTTTTACTAACTGTTGAGACTAGAGTAACAACTTTGCAACTAGAGCTAATATGTCTTAGTTAGTTTGACTGTGTGCTTCTACCATCCTCGTGATGATCATGAATTAAGTTGGAGGGCGTTTGATAGCTCTCAAAAAGAGCTATTATTCCTAGCTTAATTTGAGCTCGTTGCTAGATTTTATGTGTTTATTGCTCTATTTTGCAGGTTCCGAGCAATCAAAAGGTAAAACCAAGCATTTGGAGCTAAATGGGGTTAATTTAAGCAAATTCGAATTGATTTGAGCAACCAAGCTTCAAAGTGGCAGAAATGACTAAAAAGCCCCTGGACAGCATCGCAACGATCGACATTTACCTAAATCTGTCTGACGTCATAAGACAAAATGTAGTGTGCAGTGCAATGTTGCGATGTTGTCAACAGTGTTGCAATGCTCCAAATACTTTGATGCTAATCTGTAACAACCCAGATTTGTACGCATACAAGAAATTAAATGTCAAATATTAAGCAGGACGAAATTTTATTTAAATGGGTGGAAATTTAGAAGGAAAAAAAATGAATAATTGGAAATTGGAAATTTATTCATTATCCAAAAATAATGAATAAGGGAGCAGAATCAGGGAGGATTAATTGGAAGTTGGATGCTAGCTAATTCAGAAGACAACGAGCAGTAGATAACTTTTGTTTGGACACTACTCATTGGAAGAATTGGAGTGAATTAATTACCCATATACTCTTAAAATTTGAAAGAGTTAAAAAGAGGAAGTGAAGTCCACAAGCTGTGAAGGCAACCACGCATGAAAAATAGCAAGATTAGAGAGAACATTGAAGAGAGCGAGAGTAAAGAGAGGGAGATTCTTAGCGAGACAGTGGGAGAGAGCGGGAGCGAGAGCAAGACTAGCGAGAGCGAGACCAGCGACAGCGACAATGAGAGTCGCGATAGCCAAACCAGCGAGAAAGCTGGAGAGAGCGAGATTCTTAGAACAAAGAGAGCGAGATTTGGACAGAAGCATGGATTATGCGTTGAATTTGACCACGATCTTATAGATTATACATAGAAAAACCCTAAAATTGAATACAAACAAAGAATGATGACGTAAGGGCAAATGTTAGCCAAGATTAGATGTCTTATTGAGAGGAATCCTTAAACCCTAAGTAATTTTAAAAAAGTCACCTGTAGGATGATTTGTCACACTGAAAAGAGCTGAAAACTACTATAAATAGGACCCTTTGCTGAAGATTTAACCCATTCTCAAACAAATCTCAGTAACAAAGAATCGTGTGAAAGAGTAAGTGTGAGTAAGGAAGTTCTTTGAGGCTAAAAGAGAAAAGCTCGGGCAAGGTGCTGCCCAAATTTCCTTATAGTTTAAAAAGGGAAAGCTCTACTGATCAAATCATAAAGAATAATAAGGAATAATTAGATCACAGTCAAGGTAAGTAGTTCATCTCACCCTCTCTTTAAATGTTCTATGGTAGTATACCTTTATTGTGTTGCATGGTTATGTTAATTGTTATATTGCATTACATGCTTAGAACACGTTTCTCTACAAGAGTCCCCATGCATTATGTTTGTTCACGATTACGTTAAAATCTAGTTTTAATTAGGTGTAAGTTATGCTTCCAGTCTAATCTTACGTTTATGTTAATGGTTGATGTTTGATGCGACTCTGGCCCTACTGACTGCATGACCCGCTAATCATCAGATGGGTTAGTTTCCGCTTAAGTCCTCATCTTCTTATCAGGGCGGAGAAATTTATGCTTTCAGGGCTGGTAGGGCATGTATGGTTGCACCCCTCCAGGCCTAATCTTACGTTATGTTTACACTAGGGACTAGTAGGGTATGTATGGTTGCACCACTCTAGTCCAATATTACGTTTATGCTAATGGTTGATGTTAGATGCGACTTCGACCCTACTAACTGTATGACCCGCTAATCATCAGATGGGTTAGTTTTCGCTTAGGTCCTCATCTTCCTATTAGGGCGGAGAGATTTATGTTGGAAGCATAACTGACCGCCACATGTTATTATACGTTTTCGGTCCCAACCATATGTTTTCATGACATGTTGCTTGTGATTGTGCATTTGGTCACTACCCTACGTGAGAACTACTTACTGGGTATATTATATACTCATCCTATATTTTTACAGACTTTGTAGGTAAGGACACAGCGTAGATGGCAGAATTGGATGTCGCTCAAATGGCCAACCATCAAACTCACTATTATAGGCATATGCATTTTGTACCACCATACTAATGTTTTATGGATCCTGGTGTTTTGACAAATAAATTTTTTATATAGTTTTTCTATCTATTTAATAAAATTTAGATATGTTCTTTGAAATTTTCACCAAAACTCATCTCATGATAGAAAAGTCTAAGTATGCATGTCGTAGCGGTCGGATCATAATGTGTAAGGATCCGATCTTGACATAGTCAGTCGCATGCATGCGTTCCATCTTCAGCCCAATTGTAGGGCAGCGTTGACGCTGCGATCAATACTTTAAATTCTTTTCTTCGGTTTTAGGTCAAAAGATGCACAAAATTCTTGGAGGCTAAAGGGATATGAACTTGGAGGTTGTGGAGGCCGAGGAGTGGCTTTACTATCTTTTTTTCCTTTAATCTCTTAAGTATCATTAGGTTAGATTTTAGTTTTATTTTGGATTGTAAACATGTATTGGCTTGAACTCTTAAATTTGTCTATGAATTTATGAGTTAATCTTCATCTAGTTTCTTAGATCAAGGATTCAACGTCAATTTCGTGAGTCATCTGTTTTTATTGATTCTTGCAATTCAGAATTGTGTTTTCTTTGAATCGATTTAAATTCCGAAGCATGATTATTGATGTTGACTTTTACACTTTATCGTGCATGCTAATGATTCTTAGTGTTGTTAAGGTCCTAAGTAGCAATAGTAAATTAGGCATTTGATGGCTATTCCTAAAATGTCTAATTGCTAGGTTCAAAGATAAAATTGGTAATTGAATATGGATTTCCTATCAATCAAGCGACGTAATTGAATCCTGAATCATAATGCATGTGTTTTTATTTCTACATGGTCACTATTGAACCCAATTAAATTTAGAAACATGTAGATTAGTTAGGGTTTGACCTTCCCAACCTTAATAATTAGGGCGTTTGATTGATTTTGATTTAATTAGTTTTCGGTCTTTGTAGAAACTGGTTAAATCGCAACAATTTGGTAGTTATGCAGGCATAATTCGAGCGCATAGTCAATTGGCAGAAAACGATGATTGAAATTACATTGAATGCCTAACTTGATCTGAGAACTAGATGAACCAATTACTGTTTACATTTATCCCTTGCAATTTATTTTCCTGCATGTTTTCAAACTAATCAAAACCTAAAACCCAGTTTTTATTGTTTTTCCACAGTCAAATTTAACTTAAGAGGGAATCAATTCTATGCCTCCCTATGGTTCGACCCCGGACTCACCACTATTGCTACATTATCGTAGTAGTAGGAGTAGTTCGGGAGTTTAAACTTTCTTTTAATTCGTGGCTCTTTTTTTGGACTTAAACGACACTGAAAAGGGCTCAACAATAATATAAGGTCAAAGTATGTAGACGTGAAGTGTCTAGTTGTTAAAGAAAGAGTTCAAAATGGTCAAATTTTGATTAAACACATTAGCATAAACTCTATGGTGGTAGATCCATTGACTACAGGTTTACCACCTAAAGTTTTTCATGAGTATGTTACTCACATTGGTGTTAGTCACTTTTTTTATTCCATGGTTTAGTGGGAGTTTGTTGTTAAGGATGTTTTTTTTTTACATTATTTTTTTATTTTATATATAGAATAAATTTGATGGTTTATGTTTGATTATTTAAACTTGTTTATCATGCATGGAATTTAACAAATGCGGTTTAACATAAAGTTTTTAGGAATGATCTCACTAAGGAATTTGGACTAGTTGGAAACAGGCATGACATAGATCACTTTGCATGTAGTTTCCATGTTATCTATCCATACTTGATCTATGTCATTGAATGTAATAGAATTAGTGATTGAGGAAGGTTTAGTTATAAGAGTAGTGACGAAAGCAGCCTTGATAGCATGCTAATACAGGAGATTGAGTAGATTGAACTAAAGGGAAATTCTATTATTGAAATAACCTATTTATGCGCACTTAAGGTTTATGTAATTTAATTACATTAGATACACAGACATAGCCCAAGTCTTGTTAAACACATTTAAATAATAATATGTATAATTAATGTATTGGCTATGTATGTGAATTAATATTTTATCATATTGGGGTTATTTTATTACATTTGACCCTATTATGTGATCTAATTAATTAAAACCCTAGATTCATAATTGAGTATGAACTTAATGAGTACAAGCTCATTCATAGTTAACTAGGGTTTAATGGGAACCCTAATTGAACTAGTATATAAAGAGACCTTAGAGCGATGGCACCTAATATACCAAAATAATAAAGTACTCTATCTTTCTTGACTCCCATCTAAAGAGAGTGATTTGGAGTTTTGGTTGAGTAAGACTATGGGGATAGAGGGACTTGAACCCTCACGATTTTTAAAGTCGATGAATTTTCCTCTTACTATAAATTTCATTTTTGTTGGTATTAAATTGATAAATAGAATTCAAGTTCTAGATAAGGGATCCCTTACTCTAGCTCGGGATGTACTGGAAAAAAGGACTCAATTATGTAATGAGAAAACTAAAAAATACTATTTACCAAAAACATATGATCCGTTGTTGAGCAGACCTTACCGCAAATGAATCCATTTTATTTTTTCATTCTCAATTATAAATGAAACTTCTAGAAAAAATTATAGTGAGAACGTTTGGACAAATAAGATTCATGCTACCTTTCTTAATACTAATTACCCACAAATTGAAGATAAAATTGAGTCAGAAGATCGAATAAAATCTTTAAACTTTTTATTCTATGTAGTTATAACTCCTTACAACGCTAAAGCAAGTCATCAAAACTCGATTGGAATAAGAGAAATCAGTAAAAAAGTTCCTCGATGGTCATACACATTAATCGACGAGTTAGAACAAGAGAAAGGAGAAAACGAGGAAAGTCTGGCGGAAGATCATGAAATTCGTTCAAGAAAATCCAAACGTGTCTTAATTTTTTCTGATGATATAGAAACTAGCGATACTTATACTAATACCAAAGATACTTATACTAATACTAGCGATACTTACACTAATACCGAAGATACTAATAATCTTAATCAAACAGATGAAGTTGCTTTGATAAGGTATTCCCAACAATCGGATTCTCGTCGAGACATAATCAAAGGCTCTATGCGTGCTCAACGACGTAAAACAGTTACTTTGAAACTGTTACAAGAAAATGTACATTCTTATCTTTTTGTTGATAGACTAGACAAATCTTTTTTTTTCTTTTGATATTCCTATTCCTGGCCTAACGAAAATACTTTTTAGACCTTGGATATGGACAAACACATAATTGACTATTTCGGATAATAGAGAAGAAAAGATAAGCGAAAAGCAGCAAAGAGGGGCGTACATAAGAGAAAACCAGAAAAGAGAGGAACAAAGAGAGGAAAACGAATGTATAGAAATAGTAGAAGCCTAGGATAACATTCTATTTGCTCAATCAATAAGAGGTTTTTTTTTAGTAACTCAATCAATTCTTAGAAAATATATTGTCTTACCCTCATTGATAATAGCTAAAAATCTTATCCGTATGCTATTATTTCAATTTCCTGAATGGTCCGAGGATTTTCAAAATTGGAATAAAGAAATGCATATAAAGTGCACCTATAATGGTGTTCAATTATCAGAAAAAGAATTTCCAAAAAATTGGTTAACGGACAGTATTCAAATAAAGATCTTATTTCCTTTTCATCTGAAAACGTGGCACACATCTAGGTTACAATCCCCTAATAAAGATTCAAGAAAAACGAAAGGACAAAAAAATGAAAATGATTTTTGTTTTTTAACAGTTTGGGGAATGGAAGCTGAACTGCCTTTTGATTCTCCCTAAAGACAACATTCATTTTTTGAACCCATTTTCATAAAAGAACTCGAAAAAACAAATGAAAAAAAAATGAAAAACTGGAAAAAAAGAAAAAGCGTTTTCAAATTATAAGACTTTTAAAAGTAAAAGAAAGAACAAACTTGTTTATAAATATCTCAAAAGAAACAAAAAAATGGGTCATCAAAAACATTTTCTTTATAAAACAAATAATAACAGAACTTTCACAAAGAAACCCAATTCGATTATTTGAATTGGAAGAAAGATACGAGTTGAATGAAGCGAAAAAAAGATGAAAGATCTGACTGATAGAACAAACACCATACTAAAAAAAATTGAAAAAATTTGAAAAGACACGAAAAAAGAGTTTCTAAATACAGAAATCAATATTAGTCCTACAAAATAAGTTATGATGATAAAATATTTGAATCTCAAAAAAATATTTTCAAGATATTAAAAAAAAGAAATGTACGATTAATTCGTAAATCGCATCATTTTCTAAAATTTTTCGTTGAAAACATATACATAGATATCTTTCAACGTATGATTAATATGTCGAGGGTTAATGGGCAACTTTTTATTGATTCAATAAAAAAAATTGACTAAATCCATTTCCAATAATGAAGCAAACCAAGAAAGAATTGATAAAACAAATCAAAGTCTAATTCACTTTATTTCAACTATCAAAAAGTCACTTTCCAATATTAATAATAAAAATGGAAAGATCTTTTGGGACTTATCATACTTGTCGCAAGCATATTTATTTTACAACTTATCACAAACACAAATTATTAACTTATCTAAGTTAAGACCTGTCTTTCAATATCGCAGAACATCTCGTTTTCTTAAGAATGAAATACAGGATTATTTTGTTGAAGTTGTTGGAGCACACGAAATATTACATTTCGACTTAAAACAAAAGAATCTTCAAAATTCTGGAGTGATAAATCAATGGAAAAACTGGTTAAGGGGTCATTATCACTCCGATTTAGATCCGATTGGATGGGCAAAATTACTCCCCAAAAATGGCAAAATAGAGTCAAGCAAGATCGTAAAAATAAAGATTTTAACCAATGTTATTCATATGAAAAAAACCGATTAATTGATTACAAAAAACAAAATTCTTTTGAAACACACTACTCATTATCGAATAAAAAAGATAATATAAAAAAAAATGTAGATATGATCTTTTATCATATAAATTTATTAATTATGAAGATAATAAAGATTCATATATTTATGAATTACCAGTACAAGTAAAAAATAATCGAGAAAGTTCTTATAAATACAACACAGAGAGATGGAAAATTTTTGATATACCAACTGGTATCCCTATCAATAATTATCTAGGAGAAGATGATATTATAGATCTGGAAAAAAATCCGGATAGAAAATATTTGATTGGAGAATGATATTGAGGCTGACACGAATAGTAATAAAAATACTAAAACTGGGGTTAATAATTTTCAACTAATTGAAAAAATCGATAAGAAAGATTTTTTTTTATCTCACAATTAATCAAGATCAAGAAAGCAACCCATCCAACAATAAAAAGCAAATCTTTTTTGATTGGATGAGAATGAGTGAAGAAATACTAAGTCGTTCCATATCGAATCTGGAACTTTGGTTCTTTCCAAAATTTTTGATACTTTCTAATGCATATAAGATTAATCCGTGGATCATACCAATAAAATAACTTCTTTTAAATTTGAATGGAAATGAAATTTTTAGTCAAAATAAAAAACTCATTGGAAAGAAAAAAGGATCTCTTTTTATATCAGCGAATGAAAAAACTCTTGAATTCGAAAATGGAAATAACGGAGAAAAGGAATTTGTGGCCAAAGAGGATCTTGACTCAGTTCTCTCAAACCATAAACAATATCTTCAAGACGATTCTACGGGAGCAGATGTGAAAAAACGTATAAATAAAAAGGAATACAACAAAAACACGGAAGCGGAGCTTGATTTCGTCCTAAAAAGATATTTTCGTTTTCAATTGAGATGGGATGATTCCTTAAGTCAAAGAATCATCAATAACATCAAAGTATATTGTCTCCTGCTTAGACTGATAAATCCCAGAGAAATTGCTATATCCTCTATTCAAAGGAGAGAAATGAGTCTGGATATTCTGATAGTTCCGAACAATTTAACTCTTACAGAATTAATGAAAAGGGGAATATTGATTATCAAACTGGTTCGTTTGTCTGTAAAAAATGATGGACAATTTATTATATCTCAAACCATAGGTATTTCATTAGTTCATAAGAATAAGTACCAAATTAATCAAAGATATCAAGAAAAAGACTATCCCTATAAGAACAGTTTTGCTGAATCCATTGCAATACATCAAAAAAGAATGAAAATAGAACCAGCAATCATTATGATTTGCTTGTTCCGGAAAATATCTTATCCTCTAGAGGTCGTAGAGAGTTTACAATTCTAATTTGTTTCAATTCTGGGAATAGAAATGATATCAATAGAAATACAGCATTTTACAATGGAAATAAGGTGAAAACTGATGATCAAGTTAAAAAAAGCAAACATCTTGATAGATATCAAAATAAACTAAATAAATTTAAGTTATTTCTTTGGCCCAATTATCGATTAGAAGATTTAGCTTGTATGAATCGTTATTGATTTGATACCAATAATAGCAGTCGTTTTAGTATGCTAAGGATCCATATGTATCAACAATTGAAAATTCGTTAATGCTACATTTTTCCTATATTGCACGTACCTTATATGGTATATGAAGACAAAGAAATACACATATGGCACTGTCTTAGATTCTAATAGATGATATTAATTTAATTCAATGACGTATCTATTAGATTTAGAAATGAATCAATAAACTATTGTTATTTCATTTTGAATTTCAATTTCAGTTTGAAGTCTAAATATTTTTTGTGCATGCAGAAATATATCAGCCTTTTGCATACCTATCTGAATACAATTTTCAAAAATTGGATTGCTAAATTTTATTTAAAAAAAATGAATCAAAATTCTTAATCAAAGTAAGATTATTGTGTATATCAAATTAAAATGAGTAACATTATTATACTGATCAATAATAATTTATAAAAAAAATAAAAAAAAAGAGACTAAGGAGATTTCATTTTATGGTAAAAAATTCATTCAACTCAGTTATGTCGCAAGAAGAAAAAAAAGAAAATGGAGGATCCATTGAATTTCAAATAGTCAATTGGAGAAATTGCAAATACTAATTTGTTAAGAATTAATCGGATTGAAGCTATAGCATCATCATTCGCTGAAATCGAAATATTTGCGAGATCGGGGTCACAATTTGTATCAATTAAACAAATAGTTGGAATTCCCAACGTGATACATTCTTGAAGAGCCCGATATTCTTCTTGCTGATCAACGATTATTACAATACCAGGTAACCCCGTCATATATTTAATCCTGCCCAGATATGTTTGCAAGTGAGATAATTGTCTCTTCAACATAGCGGCATCCCTTTTCAGAAGACGGTCGAATCACCCCGTCTTTTGTTTTGTTCTCAAGTCCCTGAACTTATGAAGTCTCGTTTCTGTAGTAGACCAATTTGTTAACATCCCCCCGAGCCATTTTTTATTAACATAATGACACCGAGCCCTTGTTGCAGTCCGGGTTACTGAATCCGCTGCTTTATTTTTGGTACCAACAATTAAGAATTGTTTGCCCCTACTTGCTCCATCAAAAACTAAATTACAAGCTTCTGATAAAAAATGAGCAGTTCTAGTAAGATTTATAATATGAATACCTTTACGTTTTGCAGAGATATGAGGTGCCATTCTAGGATTCCATTTCCTAGTACCATGACCAAAATGAACTCGGCTTCCATCATCTCTTCCAAATGGATGTTCCAGTCAGCGGAGTGACTCTCGGCCGAATTTTCAACGTGATTGGAGAGCCTATTGATAATTTGGGTCCTGTAGAAACTCGCACAACATCTACTATTCATAAATCTGCCCCTGCTTTTATACAGTTAGATACAAAATTATCTATTTTTGAAACAGGAATTAAAGTAGTGGATCTTTTAGCCCCTTATCGACGTGGAGGAAAAATAGGACTATTCGGAGGGGCTGGAGTGGGTAAAACAGTACTCATTATGGAATTGATCAACAACATTGCCAAAGCTCATGGAGGTGTATCCGTATTTGGAGGAGTAGGTGAACGTACTCGTGAAGGAAATGATCTTTACATGGAAATGAAAGAATCCAGAGTAATTAATGAAGAAAATATTACAGAATCAAAAGTGGCTCTAGTCTACGGTCAAATGAATGAACCGCCGGGAGCTCGTATGAGAGTTGGTTTAACTGCCCTAACTATGGCAGAATATTTTCGAGATGTTAATGAACAAGACGTGCTTCTATTTATTGACAATATCTTCCGTTTCATTCAAGCGGGATTCGAAGTATCCGCGTTACTGGGTAGAATGCCTTCGGCTGTGGGTTATCAACCGACTCTTAGTACCGAAATGGGTTCCTTACAAGAAAGATACTTCTACCAAGGAAGGGTCCATAACTTCTATTCAAGCTGTTTATGTACCTGTGGAAGATTTGACTGATCTTGCTCCTTCCACCACATTTGCACATTTGGATGCTACTACTGTACTATCAAGAGGATTAGTTGCCAAAGGTATCCAGCAGTAGATCCTTTAGATTCAACCTCAATTATGCTACAACCTCGAATCATTGGTAAAGAACATTATAAAACTACGCAAAGAGTTAACAAACCTTACAACGTTACAAAGAACTGCAGAACATTATAGCTATCCTTGGGTTGGACGAATTATCCGAAGAGGATCGCTTAACCATAGCACGAGCACGCAAAATTGAGTGTTTCTTATCACAACCTTTTTTCGTAGCAGAAGTATTTACTGGTTCCCCTGGCAAATATGTTGGCCTAGCAGAAAAAATTAGAGGGTTTAAATTAATCTTTTCCGGAGAATTAGATGGTCTTCCCGAACAAGCCTTTTATTTGGTAGGTAACATCGATGAAGCTACTACGAAGGCTACAAACTTAGAAATGGAGAGAAAATTGAAGAAATGACCTTAAATCTTAGTGTCCTGACTCCGAATCAAATTATTCGGGATTCAGAAGTGAAAGAAATCATTTTAGTTACGAATAGTGGCCAAATTGGTGTATTACCAGATCACGAACCTATTGCCACAGCTGTAGATATAGGTATTTTGAAAATACGCCTTACTCCTAATGACGGATGGTTAACAATGGCTCTGATGGGTGATTTTGCTAGAATAGGCAATAATGAGGTCACTATTTTAGTAAATGATGTGGAGAAGGCTAGTGACATTGATCCACAAGAAGCTTAGCAAACTCTTGAAATAGTGGAAGCTAACTTGAGGGAAGCTCAAGGCAAGAGACAAACAATCGAGGCAAATTTAGCTCTCAGACGAGCTAGGACACGAGTAGAGGCTATCAATGGCGTACCTAGTTAATGCGTCTAAATAATCAAGTGAAATGAAATTTTCATGGAAAAAAGAATTACAATTAAAAAATGAAATAAATATAGATAAATATAGAGTGGGATGGAAAAGATAGAAAATCACTAGAAAAAAGTTGAGTAGAAAAACTTATTAGATACCATTGCTTCTGTGATATCTAATAAGTTCTACCTACTATTGAATTTGAACCAATGATTCCCGCCGTATGAAAGCGATACTCTAACCACTGAGTTAAGTATGTCATTTATCATCACAAAGAAAAACAAATGGGCCCTATCACATCACATCGATAGATTATAAATCGAATATTATTGATAAGCAGTACCAATGAAACAAATCAACAAAATAGATCATAGAATATTCATCTTGACAAGAAATTATCTACATGATAAGATATGTATCACAAGCACAAGGGCTATAGCTCAGTTGGTAGAGCACCTCGTTTACACGCGCACCAATGTTTTTCAGAGAAGTACATCATGTAATAAAAAAAGTGATCTTATTGAGAAATCGATGTCTTACTCTATTACTTTTAGGGAACAAAACAAGAGAACAGTAGCCTGACAAAAAGTTCGGTCCGAATCGAGTGCCCCATTTAGGCACTAAAAAAAATCCATCATTGACTTGAGATTTTGATAAGGTGAATACCCAATCTATTCAATGCTAGGCATAATGAGTATCAGGACCTCAAAAAAAATTATCTTTCGTCCTATCTTATGATTCAAATATAATAATTTTTCATTTTCGATAGCTATATTAGGAGTATACTATAATTTCAAGAATAAATGGATAATAAATAGTAAAGAACAATTTGTTTTGAACAATAGATGCCTTTCACATCCAACTATAGCAATGAATAATCAATTAAAATTTTTGAATGGCAGTTCCAAAAAAGCGCACTTCTCTATCAAAAAAAGGGATTCGGAAAAATATTTGGAAAAGCAAAGGGCGTCGGGCAGTGTTGAAAGCTTTTTCGCTAGCAAAATCTCTTTCAACGGGGAATTCACAAATATTTTTGGGGGACAAATCAAATTAAAATAAATAATTAAAGATTGGAATAATTTGAATCGGTTTGACTTAAAAAACAGCCTAGTAGAAGTTCATTTATAATTTTTAGAATATAATTTAAATACTAATTTTTTTTATCAAAGCAATTAGTGGAATTTCCTAATGTTTTGAGCGAATGAATATGAAATTGCTTTTTCATTTTTTAGGGTATGTAAAAAAAAAAAAAAAAATCTTTTGTTTACTCAATTAAAAAATAGAAAATGGTACCTTTTTTGTTCAAAGAATAAAAATAAATACACGGGTTGACCTTTCTTTTTCATATCTTTGTTTTATGATTTTCGGGATGGGGAAAATTACGAATCCCCATCGCCTCAATAAAACAAAAAGTTTTTGTTTATTTTTGATTTTATTATATATTTTATATATTATATATATAATAAATATAGAAGATCAAATAGTAAACTGAAATTGTTTATTAAAAATTTAATGAGACATCGAAACGATGACATTAGTTGATTAAGTTAAAACCTTCTTTTTGAATTCTATGAACCCTTACTTAATTTCTTTTCTCGAAATCATTATTACTATTATAGAATATATCCCGCCGAATACATAATTAAATTGGTTTGCAAAATCTTATAAAATAAAAGTTAAATGAAGAAAATTTACACCTTCAATTCTTATTGAAATAAATGAAATCAAATAAGATTTTTATTGGAAACGCTCAAATCCCCTATTTTTTTCCCCTTTAATTAAATTTTCAAAATGAAAAATAAAGAGTTTTTTATCCACGATAAATATTTTGTAAAAAACATTACATTGAATTGAAGAATTGAAAATTGATTCTATTTTTTCAATCTCGACAATTGAATAATAATAGATTATTATGATTTTGAGAAAGCCGCTATGGTGAAATCGGTAGACACGCTTCTCTTAGAAAGCAGTGGTAGAGCATCTCGGTTCGAGTTCGAGTGGCGGCATGCCATTTTTTATTATAAGAAAGTTCTATAATATAATTAATTCAAGTCCCAGATATTAATTCAAATAATTGAATTGAGGGACCTTTAATTTTTTTTTTTTATGATATTTTCAACTTTAGAGCATATATTAACTCATATATCTTTTTCGGTCATTCAATTGTGATTACAATTCAGTTAATAACCTTATTAATCGATGAAACCGTAGGACTCTATGTTTCGTCAGAAAAGGGCATGATAGCTACTTTTTTCTATATAACCGTATTATTAGTTACTCTTAAGTGATTTATATGAATCATTACTATTTCTTTCATGGGGTTTCTCCACTATTCATCTATTTACGTATTTTAAAAAATATAAAAACCATTTAAGTGTAAACGCAATAACCGCGCCAAGTACTATTTTTACCCAAGGTTTTGCTACTTCAGGTTTTTTAACTGAAATGCATCAATCCCCACTATTAGTTCCCGCTCTCCAATCTCATTGGTTAATGATGCACGTAAGTATGATAGTATTGGGTTATGCAGCTCTTTTATGTGGATCATTATTTTCATTAGCTCTTTGATTACATTTCAAAAAGCTATAAGAATTTTTGGTAAAAAAAAAATAATTTCAATTTCTTAAATGCTTTATTTTCCTTTGATGTGATCCAATACATGAATGAAGGGAACAATTTAGTAAGAAACACTTCCTTTTTTTTTATTCGAAGAATTATTATAAGTCTCAACTGATTCAACAGTTAGATCATTGGAGTTATCGTATTATTAGTCTAGGGTTTATCTTTTTAAGCATAGGTATTCTTTCAGGGGAAGTATGGGCTAATGAGACATGGGGATCGTATTGGAATTGGGACCCAAAGGAAACTTGGGCATTTATTACTTGGACCATATTCGCAATTTATTTACATACGCGAACAACTAAAAATTTTGAAGGTGTAAATTCTGCAATTGTGGCCTCTATGGGTTTTCTTATAATTTGGATATGCTATTCTGGGGTCAATCTATTAGGGACAGGGCTACATAGTTATGGTTCATTTACATTAACATCTAATTGAATGAATTGATGAAAGGGCCTGACAAACACAAACATGGGAGAGTATAGATAAGAAAACTGTGTGTAAGATATCGAGAACCCTTTGAATCACTACATTACCTGATTCAAATGGTTCTCACAAAAGCCAAATGTATGAGGAAGTCCAATTCATTTGTTTATTTTTTTTTAAGAAAAAAGAATTCTTTTTTTTTATTGTGCAACGAACGATTTAAAAAATAAAAAATCATTATCATAATTAATTGTTGTTTCATTTTTTTTTATGAAAACTATCTAGCAAAATAATTAGATAAAATAGCTACGACCAGAAGAGTCCTCCGACTATTCGGGTCTTGGATTAATAATCAAAATTTTGTTTATTTTTCTTTGGGGAATATGAATAGAGAAAAGAGGATAGGCTCATTACATTCAAAAAGATATATGGGAATTTCCCAGAAATAATTGCAATAATTGAGCGTGAGAGCCAAATGAATCGAAAGATTCATGTTTGGTTCGGGAAGGGATCGTCGAAGTTTTGAAATGAATGGAAAGACAATCTACTTTCATTAAGTGATTTATTAGATAATCGAAAACAGAGGATCTTGAAAACAATTCAAAATTCAGAAGAACTCCGTGGGGGGGCCATTGAACAGCTGGAAAAAGCCCGGGCCCGCTTACGAAAATTCGAAATGGAAGCGGATCAGTTTCGAGTTAATGGATACTCTGAGATAGAACGAGAAAAATTGAATTTGATTAATTCAACTTCTAAAAGTTTGGAACAATTAGAAAATTATAAAAATGAAACTATTCGTTTTGAACAACAAAAAGCGATTAATCAAGTACGACAACAGGTTTTCCAACAAGCCTTACAAGGAGCTCTCGAACTCTTAATAGTTGTTTGGACAACGAGTTACATTTACGTACCATCAGTGCTAATATTGGCATGTTTGGGACGATGAAAGAAATAACTAACTGATTAGTCCTTCTACTGTAGGCATTATTTTTGTTTTGAAGAACAAAAAAAAGAATTACGAAATACTCATGGTAACCATTCGAGCAGATGAAATTAGTAATATTATCCGTGAACGTATTGAGCAATATAATAGAGAAGTCAAAATTGTAAATACGGTACTGTACTTCAAGTAGGCGACGGCATTGCTCGTATTTATGGTCTTGATGAAGTAATGGCAGGTGAATTAGTAGAATTTGAAGAGGGTACTATAGGCATAGCTCTAAATTTAGAATCAAATAATGTTGGTGTTGTATTAATGGGTGATGGTTTGCTGATACAGGAGGGAAGTTCTGTAAAAGCAACGGGAAGAATTGCTCAGATACCAGTAAGCGAGGCTTATTTAGGTCGTGTTATAAATGCCCTGGCTAAACCTATTGATGGCCGAGGTGAAATTTCATCTTCTGACTCTCGGTTAATTGAATCCCCCGCTCCTGGTATTATTTCGAGACGTTCCGTATACGAGCCTCTTCAAACAGGACTTATTGCTATTGATTCGATGATTCCTATCGGACGTGGTCAGCGAGAATTAATTATTGGGGACAGGCAGACCGGTAAACTACAGTAGCCACGGATACGATTCTCAATCAACAAGGGCAAAATGTAATATGTGTTTATGTAGCTATTGGTCAAAAAGCATCTTCTGTGGCTCAAGTAGTGACTGCTTTACAGGAAAGGGGGGCAATGGAATATACTATTATAGTAGCCGAAACGGCGGATTCTCCGGCTACATTACAATACCTTGCCCCTTATACAGGAGCAGCTTTGGCTGAATATTTTATGTACAGAAAACAACACACTTCAATCATTTATGATGATCCCTCCAAACAAGCACAAGCTTATCGACAAATGTCTCTTCTTTTACGAAGACCGCCGGGCCGCGAAGCTTATCCGGGAGATGTTTTTTATTTGCATTCACGCCTTTTGGAAAGAGCCACTAAATCAAGTTCTGCTTTAGGTGAAGGGAGTATGACTGCTTTTGTAATGACCGGATCCTTACACATTATGATTCAACCGCTAGGACATGCATACTTAGACTTTTCTATCATGAGATGAGTTCTGGTGAAAATTTCAAAGAACAATAGTGTGGTGGTACAAAATGCATATGCCTATAATTGTGAGTTTGATGGTTGGCCATTTGAGCGACGTCTAATTCTGCAATCTACGTTGTGTCCTTACCTACAAAGTCTGTAAAAATATAGGATGAGTATATAATATACCCAGTAAGTAGTTCTCACGTAGGTAGTGACCAAATGCACAATCACAAGCAACATGTCATGAAAACATATGATCGGGACCGAAAACGTATAATAACATGTGGCGGTCGGTTATGCTTCCAACATAAATCTCTCCGCCCTAATAAGAAGATGAGGACATAAGCGAAAACTAACACATCTGATGATTAGTGGGTCATGCAGTCAGTAGAGCCAGAATCGCATCCAACATCAACCATTAGCATAAACGTAATATTGGACTAGAGGGGTGCAACCATACATACCTTGCTAGTCCCTAGCATAAACATAACGTAAGATTAGGCCTGGAGGGGTGCAACCATACATGCCCTGCCAGCCCTGGAAGCATAAATTTCTCCGCCCTGATAGGAAGATGAGGACTTAAGCGGAAACTAACCCATCTGATGATTAGCGGGTCATGCATTCAGTAGAGCCAGAGTCGCATCAAACATCAACCATTAACATAAATGTAAGATTAGATTGGAAGCATAACTTACACCTAATTAAAACTTGATTTTAATGTAATCGTGAACAAACATAATGCATGGGGTCCCTTGTAGAGAAACGTGTTCAAAACATGTAATGCAATATAACAATTAACATAATCATGCAACATAATAAAGGTACAATACCATAGAACACTTAAAGAGAGGGTGAGATAAACTACTTACCTTGACTGTGATCTAATTATTCCTTAGTATTCTTTATGATTTGATCAGTAGAGCTTTCCCTTTTTAAACTAGAAGGAAATTTGGGCAGCACGTTACACGAACTTTTCTCTTTTAGCCTCACAGAACTTCCTCACTCACACTTACTCTTTCACACGATTCTTTGTTACTGAGATTTGTTTGAGAATGGGTTAAATCTTCGGCAAAGGGTCCTATTTATAGTAGTTTTCAGCTTTTCTCAGTGTGAAAAATCATCGTACAAGTGGCTTCTTTAAAATTACTTAGGGTTTAAGGGTTCCTCTCAATAAGACACCTAATTCTTGGCTAACGTTTGCCCTTACGTCATCACTCTTTGTTTGTATTTAATTTTAGGGTTTTTCTATGTATAATCTATAAGATCGTGGCCAAATTCAACGCATAATCCACGCTTCTGTCCAAATCTCGCTCTCTTTGTTCTCAGAATCTCGCTCTCTCTAACTTTCTCGCTGGTTTGGCTCTCTTGACTTCCGCTCTCGCTCTCGCTGTCACTGGTCACGCTCTCACTTTCACTTGTGCTCCCGCTCCTGCTCTCACTCCCGTTCTTGCTCCTGCTCTCGCCTGCTTTTGCTTCCGCTCTTGCTCTCGCTTTCGCTTTCGCTCCCGCTCCTGCTCCCGCTCTTTCCTACTGTCTCGCTAAGAATCTCGCTCTCTTTACTCTCGCTCTCTCCAATGTTCTCTCCAATCTCGCTAGTTTTCACGCGTGGTTGCCTTCACTGCTAGTGGATTCCACTTCCTCTTTTTAACTCTTTCAAATTTTAAGAGTATATGGGCAATTAATTCACCTTCAATTCTTCCAATGAGTAGTGCCCAAACAAAAAGTTATCTACTGCCCGTTGTCTCCTGAATTAGCTAGCGTCCAACTTCTAATTAATCCTCCATGATTTTGCTCCCTCATTCATTATTTTTGGATAATAAATAAATTTCCAATTAATCCAATAAATTTCCAATTTCCAATTTTTCATTTTTTTTCCTTCTAAATTTTCACCCCTTTAAATAAAATTTCGTCCTGCTTAATATTTGACATTTAATTTATGTATACGTACAAATCTGGGTCGTTACAGCTTTAACAATAGTTGAGACCCAATCAGGAGATGTTTCAGCTTATATTCATACTAATGTAATTTCCATTACCGATGGACAAATATTCTTATTTTTTATTTTAATTATTAACTGCTATGCTATTATGAAACTTTTCTTTTGATAAATATTTTCAAATATGAATGTTTTGTATAAATATATAGCTATTATATTTAGCTAGTATTAGTTAGAAATTTTGATATTTTGATATTTGTTATAATTCTTTGTTGTCTGCATCAGTCAAATCAAATAAAAGGGCTAATTTCTCAGTGAAGAACTAATCAAGGAATTTCATTATATCCTTTATAATCTAAGATCGTTCAATTTTTTTTGGTATTTTGTAGGGGTAAACGATACAGAGATACATTAGAGAATGTATTTTATTTAAAAATAAAAAAATATGTTCTATGTAAGGTATAAAGTAGTTCCATTTAGGAACTTCTAATGGAGATATGTGAATACATTAGGTTCTACAAAAAAATTGTTTTGTTTTTGTGTCAATTCAAAACCCGGAAAAAGGTTTTACAAGATTCAAAATGTCCGTTGAGCGCCTCATGGCTATGTCATAATAGATCCGAACACTTGCCCCAGATCATAATTGCTCTAGTGAATAACTAAATAAAAATAAATAAATAGATGGGAGATAGCAGAGAAAGAAACTAAGTATAAAAATCTCTCATAGGTTCACTAATTACTTAACTGTTTGCGAGTCTCTTTGTATGTGTTGTCCGGAAAGAGGAGAACTAAATGATTATTCGTTCGCCGGAACTAGAAGTCAAAATTTTGGTAGATAGAGATCCCATAAAAACTTCTTTCGAGGAATGGGCTAGACCGGGTCATTTCTCGAGAACAATAGCTAAGGGTCCTGATACTACCACTTGGATCTGGAACCTTCATGTTGATGCTTACGATTTCGATAGCCATACTAGTGATTTGGAGGAGATCTCTCGAAAAGTATTTAGTGCCCATTTCGGCTAACTCTCCATCATCTTTCATTGGTTGAGTGGGATGTATTTCCATGGTATTAGCAGCCGTTTCCAGCTGTTGTTCCCCTCCCAAGGGCAGGTTCTTACGCGTTACTCACCTGTCCGCCACTGGAAACACCACTTCCCGTCTGACTTGTATGTGTTAAGCATGCCGCCAGCGTTCATCCTAAGCCAGGATTGAACTCTCCATGAGATTCATAGTTGCATTACTTATAGCTTCCTTGTTCGTAGACAAAGCTAATTCAGAATTGTCTTTCATTCCAAGGTATAACTTGTATCCATGCGCTTCATATTCGCCTAGAGTTCGCTCACCA